>NC_088235.1:877727-1036300 GCF_036934945.1 Oncorhynchus masou masou
GGCTGAACAACCTGCTCTCAGCCTGCTGGCTGAACAACCTACCTGCTGGCTGAACAACTGCTCTCAGCCTGCTGGCTGAACAACCTGCTCTCAGCCTGCTGGCTCAGCCTACAACCTGCTCTCAGCCTGCTGGCTGAACAACCTACAACCTACTCTCAGCCTGCTGGCTGAACAACCTGCTCTCAGCCTGCTGGCTGAACAACCTGCTCTCAGCCTGCTGGCTGAACAACCTGCTCTCCAGCCTGCTGGCTGAACAACCTGCTCTCAGCCTGCTGGCTGTACAACCTGCTCTGGCCAGCCTGCTGGCTACCAGCAGCCTGCTGGCTGAACAACCTGCTCTCCTGCTGGCTGTACAACCTGCCTGCCTGGGCTGAACAACCTGCTCTCCACAACCTGCCTCAGCCTGCTGCTGTACAACCTGCTCTCAGCCTGCCTGGGCTGAACAACCTGCTCTCAGCCTGCTGGCTGTACAACCTGCTCTCAGCCTGCTGGCTGTACAACCTGCTCTCAGCCTGCTGGCTGTACAACCTGCTCTCAGCCTGCTGGCTGTACAACCTGCTCTCAGCCTGCAACCTGCTCTCAGCTGGCTGTACAACCTACTCTCAGCCTGCTGGCTGAACAACCTGCTCTCAGCCTGCTGGCTGAACAACTGCTCTCAGCCTGTTGGCTGTACAACCTGCCTCAGCCCGCTGGCTGTAGCCTGCCTGCTGGCTGAACAACCTGCTCACCTGCTGGCTGCAACCTGCTCTCAGCCTGCTGGCTGTACAACCTGCTCAGCCGGTGGCTGTACCCTGCTCTCAGCCTGCAACCTGGCCTGCTGGCTGTACAACCTGCTCTCAGCCTGCTGGCTGAACAACCTGCTCTCAGCCTGCTGGCTGTACAACCTGCTCTCAGCCTGCTGGCTGAACAACCTGCTCTCAGCCTGCTGGCTGTACAACCTGCTCTCAGCCTGCTGGCTGAACAACCTGCTCTCAGCCGGAGTGGCTGTACAACCTGCTCAGCCGTCCTGGCTGAACAACCTGCTCTCAGCCTGCTGGCTGTACAACCTGCCTCAGCCTGCTGGCTGCACAACCCTGCTCTCAGCCTGCTGGCTGAACAACCTGCTCTCAGCCTGCTGGCTGAACAGCCTGCTGGCTGTACCCTGCTCTCAGCCCTCTGGCTGAACAACCTGCTCTCAGCCTGCTGGCTGTACCTGCTCTCAGCCTGCTGGCTGAACAACCTGCTCTCAGCCTGCTGGCTGAACAACCTGCTCTCAGCCTGCTGGCTGAACAACCTGCTCTCAGCCTGCTGGCTGAACAACTGCTCTCAGCCTGCTGGCTGTACAACCTGCTCTCCAGCCTGCTGGCTGTACAACCCTGCTCTCAGCCTGCTGGCTGTACAACCTGCTCTCAGCCTGCTGGCTGAACAACCTGCTCTCAGCCCTCTGGCTGAACACCTAGCCTGCTGGCTGAACAACTGCTCTGCTGGCTGAGCCTGCTGGCTGTACAACCTGCTCTCAGCCTGCTGGCTGTACTGCTCTCAGCCTGCTGGCTGAACAACCTGCTCTCAGCCTGCTGGCTGTGGCCAACCTGCTCTCAGCCTGCTGGCTGTACACCTGCTCAGCCTGCTGGCTGAACAACCTGCTCTCAGCCTGCTGGCTGTACAACCTGCTCTCAGCCTGCTGGCTGCTCTCAGCCTGCTGGCTGTGCAGCCTGCTCTCAGCCTGCTGGCTGAACAACCTAGCCTGCTGGCTGAACAACTGCTCTCAGCCTGCTGGCTGAACAACCTGCTCTCAGCCTGCTGGCTGTACAACCTGCTCTCAGCCTCCGGCTGGCTGCTCTCATCCTGCTGGCTGTACAACCTGCTCTCAGCCGTCTGGCTGTACATCCGCTGGCTGTACCTGCTCTCAGCCTGTCTGGCTGTACAACCTGCTCTCAGCCTGCTGGCTGAACAACCTGCTCTCTGGCTGAACAACCTGCTCTCATCCTGCTGGCCAACCTGCTCAGCCTGGCTGTACAACCTGCTCTCAGCCTGCTGGCTGTACAACCTGCTCTCAGCCTGCTGGCTGTACAACCTGCTCTCAGCCTGCCGTGGCTGAAACCTGCTCAGCCTGCTGGCTGAACCTGCCTCTGGCTGAGCCTGCCTGGCTGTACAACCTGCTCTCAGCCTGCTGGCTGAACAACCTGCTCTCAGCCTGCTGGCTGAACAACCTAGCCTGCTGGCTGTACACCTGCTCTCAGCCTGCTGGCTGAACAACCTGCTCCTCAGCCTGCTGGTGAACAACCTGCTCTCAGCCTGCTGGCTGTACAACCTGCTCTCAGCCTGCTGGCTGAACAACCTGCTCTCAGCCTGCTGGCTGTACCTGCTGGCTGTACACCTGCTCTCAGCCTGCTGGCTGTACCTGCCCTCAGCCTGCTGGCTGTACAACCTGCTCTCAGCCTGTTGGCTGAACAACCTGCTCTCAGCCTGCTGGCTGTACAACCTGGCTCTCAGCCTGCTGGCTGAACAACCTTGCTCAGCCTGCTGGCTGTACACAGCCTGCCTGCTGGCCAGCCTCAGCCTGCTGGCTGTACAGCCTGCTGGCTGCAATAACCTGCTCTCAGCCTGCTGGCTGTAACAACCTGCTCTCAGCCTGCTGGCTGTACAACCTGCTCTCAGCCTGCTGGCTGAACAACCTGCTCTCAGCCTGCTGGCTGTACAACCTGCTCTCAGCCTGCTGAACAACCTGCTCTCAGAACAACCTGCTCTCCAGCCTGCTGGCTGTACCTGCTGGCTGTACACCTGCTCTCAGCCTGCTGGCTGAACAACCTGCTCTCAGCCTGCTGGCTGCCCTGTGGCTGAACAACCTGCTCTCAGCCTGCTGGCTGTACAACCTGCTCTCAGCCTGCTGGCTGTACCTGCTCAGCCTGCTCTCAGCCTGCTGGCTGTACAACCTGCTCTCAGCCTGCTGGCTGTACCCTGCTGGCTGTACAACCTGCTCTCAGCCTGCTGGCTGAACAACCTGCTCTCAGCCGGCTGGCTGTACAACCTGCTCTCAGCCTGCTGGCTGAACAACCTGCTCTCATCCTGCTGGCTGTACAACCTGCTCTCAGCCTGCTGGCTGTACAACCTGCTCTCAGCCTGCTGGCTGAACAACCTGCTCTCAGCCTGCTGGCTGTACAACCTGCTCTCAGCCTGCTGGCTGTACACAACTGCTCTCAGCCTGCTGGCTGAACAACCTGCTTTCAGCCTGCTGGCTGTACAACCTGCTCTCAGCCTGCTGGCTGAACAACCTGCTCTCAGCCTGCTGGCTGTAACAACTCTCCAGCCTGCTCTGTACAACCTGCTCTCAGCCTGCTGGCTGAACAACCTGCTCTCAGCCTGCTGGCTGTACAACCTGCTCTAGTAGTTAGTAGTTGACAGTAGATAACACCTTAATGTTAGTAGTTGACAGAAGATAAATTAGCCTGGGGCAAACCTTCATTTGGGTAAACTGAATAGGTTTTACTGGTATTGCTGCTTTACCTGCAACAAAATGTACTAATTAATTGGAAACTTAAATTTATTTTTTTCTTCTAGCAACTCAAGAATTGATGACATTAAAGTTTTCTCAGTGCAGCTCAATGCCTGTTATAATGGACTAGTCCATTTAGGCCTGTTATAATGGACTAGTCCATTTAGGCCTGTTATAATGGACTAGTCCATTTAGGCCTGTTATAATGGACTAGTCCATTTAGGCCTGTTATAATGGACTCCAGTCCATTTAGGCCTGTTATAATGGACTAGTCCATTTAGGCCACCTTCTCATCACATGCTTGGGTCATCAGATGGCTGGGTTTATGTATACATGTATATATATATATAGCCTGCTGGCTGTAAAAAAAGGGCTTTATAAATGCTGGCTGATTGGCCTGCAAATCAATCTGGCAAGTTGGTAGGCTTACTAAATGTATTGAATAAGACTCTCAGCCTGGGCTGAACACATCTCCCAGCTGGCTTACCCAGATCTCAGCAGAGGTGCAGAGTAGCATATTCTGTTACTTTACAAAAAGTTTATTTTCTAGCTTCAATGGCACATTCTACATGTAATACACTTGCTATGCTGGCTGTGAATATTTAGACTCCGTTGAACCTGCTCTCACACTGCTGGCTGAGAGCTGCCCAGCCTGCTGGCGTATTTGATTGGTTTCTGACCCACTGACTCTCAGCCTGCTAGACTGAATAAAGCAGCCCAAGAGTTAACACACTGATTTAAACACACTGAGGAAGATGAACACGGGGATGGTTTCTGTTAACGCACCTGCTCTCAGCACATGTCCACCCACTCTCAGACTGGAAAAAACACTGTCTCAGGCCAGCAGATACGTCTCACGCTGGCTGAGAGAATAACGCTGGCCCAACTGGCCATCAGGGCTGGCTAAAAGCATCAACCACAGGACGCTTTTAGAGAACAACGGACTGAACCAACTGGCCATCAGGGCTAGCTAGGAGCATCAACCACAGGACGCTTTAGAGAACAACGGACCCAACTGGCCATCAGGGCTAGCTAGGAGCATCAACCACAGGACGCTTTCAGAACAACGGACCCAACTGGCCATCAGGGCTAGCTAGGAGCATCAACCACAGGACGCTGGAAAGAACAACGGACCCAACTGGCCATCAGGGCTAGCTAGGAGCATCAACCACAGGGCGCTTTAGAGAGCAACGGACCCAACTGGCCATCAGGGCTAGCTAGGAGCATCAACCACAGGACTGCTTTAGAGAACAACGGACCCAACTGGCCATCAGGGCTCTCAGCCAGGAGCTTCAACCACAGGACTCAGCCTGCGGGAAGCCGGGGTCCAGCCTGCTGGCAGTCTACCTGTCGTCTCATACCTGGAGGTGGTCTACCTATCGTTGACACCTGAGGTGGTCTACCTGTCGTTGACACCTGGAGGTGGTCTACCTGTCGTTGACACCTGGAGGTGGTCTACCTGTCGTTGACACCTGGAGGTGGTCTACCTGTCGTTGACACCTGGAGGTGGTCTATCTGTCGTTGTGAAGTGACCTCTTCCTCTCCCTCATTGAAGTGACCTCTTCCTCTCCCTCAGTGAAGTGACCTCTTCCTCTCCCTCCGTGAAGTGACCTCTCCCTCAGTGAAGTGACCTCTTCCTCTCCCTCAGTGAAGTGACCTCTTCCTCTGTGAAGTGACCTCTCCCTCTGTGAAGTGACCTCTCCTCTGTGAAGTGACCTCTCCTCTGTGAAGTGACCTCTCCCTCAGTGAAGTGACCTCACCCTCAGTGAAGTGACCTCTCCCTCAGTGAAGTGACCTCTCCCCTCCGTGAAGTGACCTCTCCCTCCGTGAAGTGACCTCTCCCTCTGTGAAGTGACCTCTCCCTCAGTGAAGTGACCTCTCCCTCAGTGAAGTGACCTCACCCTCAGTGAAGTGACCTCTCCCTCAGTGAAGTGACCTCTCCCTCCGTGAAGTGACCTCTCCCTCAGTGAAGTGACCTCACCCTCAGTGAAGTGACCTCTCCCTCAGTGAAGTGACCTCTTCCTCTCCCTCAGTGAAGTGACCTCTCCCTCCGTGAAGTGACCTCTCCCTCCGTGAAGTGACCTCTCCCTCCGTGAAGTGACCTCTCCCTCCGTGAAGTGACCTCTCCCTCCGTGAAGTGACCTCTCCCTCTGTGAAGTGACCTCTCCCTCTGTGAAGTGACCTCTTCCTCAGTGAAGTGACCTCTCCCTCCGTGAAGTGACCTCTTCCTCAGTGAAGTGATCTCTCCCTCAGTGAAGTGACCTCTCCCTCAGTGAAGTGACCTCTCCCTCAGTGAAGTGATCTCTCCCTCAGTGAAGTAATCTCTTGCTCAGTGAAGTGACCTCTTGCTCGGTGAATAGCAGGGTATGCTGACCTCTTGCTCAGTGAAGTGACCTCTTGCTCAGTGAAGTGACCTCTTCCACTTGCTCAGGGAATAGCAGGGGCTGATGACCCATCTAGTAAGGGGGGGGGGCAAGTCTCTTCTTATTATTGGTGCCCTTTAGTAGTGGTTTCTTTGCAGCAATTCAACCATGAAGGCCTGATTCACGCAGTCTCCTCTGAACAGTCGATGTTGAGATGTGTCTGTTACTTGAACTCTGTGAAGCATTCATTTGGGCTGCAATTTCTGAGGCTGGTAACTCTATAATGAACTTATCCTCTGCAGCAGAGGTAACTCTGGGTCTTCCTTTCCTGTGGCGGTCCTCAAGAGAGCCAGTTTCATCATAGTGCTTGATGGTTTTTGCGACTGCTCTAGAAGAAGCTTTCAAAGTTCTTGAAATTTTCCGCATTGACTAACCTTCATGTCTTAAAGTAATGATGGACTGTCGTTTCTTTTTGCTTACTTGAGCTGTTCTTGCCATAATATGGACTTGGTCTTTTACCAAATAGGGCTGTCTTCTGTATAACACCCCCACTTTGTCACAACACAAGTGATTGGCTCAAATGCATTAAGAAAGAAATCAATTCCAGATATTTTGATTTGTTTAACACTTTTTTTGGTTACTACGTGATTCCATAAGTGTTATTTCATAGTTTTGATGTAGATTTATATCCAGAGTCGCGGCAGGGTAGCCTCGTGGTTAGAGCGTTGGACTAGTAACCGAAAGGTTGCAAGTTCGAATCCCGAGCTGACAAGGTACAAATCTGTCGTTCTGCCCCTGAACAGGCAGTTAATCCACTGTTCCTAATTAAGGTTAAAAAAATGCATCAATGGCCAAAAACCAGATGTACATAAGTCAAGAGAGCTTCTGATTTGAATAGTATAATTGATGAGGGGCTGTGGTCGGACCTATGACAAGATAGTGTGTCAGCGACCATCCACTCTAGATACAGACTTTATAAGAACCGACGTTGGAGATGAGAAGCAGGTACGGAGAGTTGAACATTTAATTTACACAGACATGGAACAGGACAGGAACAGAACCGGGAAACAACGACAAACGAACATTAATGCAGAAGCGGAATAGAACTGAGGAACAGACAGATATAGGGGAGGTAATAACACGAGTGATTGAGTCCAGGTGAGTGTAATGAATCGCTGATGTGCGTAACGAGGGAAGCAGGTGTGCGTAATGCAGGGCAGCCCGGCGCCTCGAGCTCCAGGGAGGGAGAGCGAGAACAGGCATGACAAAACGTCTACATTACAACTTCCTCCACCAACTCTGACATCCAGAGGTTACATAGATATATCACCCTGAAATATCCCAAATGGGTTTTTCATGTGGAACAACAGAAGGTAGTATTTTTGAGTTCTACTTGGCAGTGTACCAAATGACAAGCCTTCTGGCGTGATGTTTGTAACTCCCTGGCCTTCATTACGGAGGTCCCGTTCCCACTTGTCCCTGAAATATGCATTCTGGATAACTTCACAAAATGTGAATTTGAGGAATTACTTCAACATCAAACGTACAGAATATCGCCCATTTCCCACTGCAAGAAAACGTGTTGCATTGACGTAGAAATCAGATTCCCCTTCAACCAATTACCAAGACGTCTCTCTGAGATGAATAAGTGTATTCCTATGGAGAAGATGACCTATGATTTAAGAAATAAATTAAACTACTTTGTTAATAAATATGTCACCTCTTCCTGGACTATAAGGTAGCATTTCCATTGAGGTTGTTGGATGTCTGCTTGTAGATTGATGTAGGTATTGTCTCTCTAATATACTGTTTGTATTGCTTTGTGTCTCTGTTGGTCTCTCTTGTCATTTGTCTTATTTAGTCATTATTAGTATTATTAGTATTCTAATTGTATTTATTTATTTTGTCATTTGTCATTGTTTTAATTTATTTTTTATTTTGGCGGCAGGGGAGGGTGGAGAAACCTTTTTGTTGTAGTACTTACTTTAGCTGTATTGTACTGTACTGTTGTTGAATAATTAAAAATATATATGTAAGAAATAAAAAGGAAAGAAATTCCACAAATGGACTTTTAACAAGGCACACCTGTTATTTGAAATGCATTCCAGGTGACTACCTCATGAAGCTGGTTGAGAGAATGCCAAGAGTGTGCAAAGCTGTCATCAAGGCAAAGGGTCGATACTTTGAAGATTTTCTAATCTCAAATATATGTTGATTTGTTTCACACTTTTTTGGTTATTTCATAGTTTTGATGTCTTCACTATTATTATACAATGTAGAAAATAGTAAAAAATAAAGAAAAACCCTTGAATAAGTAGGTGTGTCCAAACTTTTGACTAGTACTGTATATACAGGATGTAAAGCGTTTATTTATAGAGCATTTATATAGAGGATGTAAATTCTAATGTTATTTATAGAGCATTTATATAGAGGATGTAAATTCTAATGTTATTTATAGAGCATTTATATAGAGGATGTAAATTCTAATGTTATTTATAAAGCATGTATATAGAGGATGTAAATTCTAATGTTATTTATAGAGCATTTATATACAGGATGTAAATTCTGTTATTTATAGAGCATTTATATACAGGATGTAAATTCTAATGTTATTTATAGAGCATTTATATAGAGGATGTAAATTCTAATGTTATTTATAGAGCATTTATATACAGGATGTAAATTGTAATGTTATTTATAGAGCATTTCTATAGAGGATGTAAATTGTTATTTATAGAGCATTTATATAGAGGATGTCAATTCTAATGTTATTTATAGAGCATTTCTATAGAGGATGTAAATGGTTATTTATAGAGCATTTATATGCATGATGTTTATATAATGACCAGGTGATGAGGGAATAGAGTTCACCAACCTGAAACATTCCTTTTGTCCTAGTTGGTTTTTTGAAGTTGGGAAATTTGACCAAGTGAATCAAATTGAATACTATCTCGTTGTACCTATACTTTAAATAAGAGGATCTTTCCCTGTCGGTGAAGAAGACAGAAACAGACCAAGAACCTTTGTCTCAGTTCCAATGACATGCTATCCCTTTATAGTGCACTACATTTGACCAGGTAGGGCACTATGGGAGGGCTGGTCTAAAGTAGTGCACTATATAGGGAATAGAGTGCTATTTGGGACGTGTATGGCTTCCTTTCCATGCGCCCTGCGATATGTTATGTGGTAATAACGAGCTGGCATCAAAGATCAGTGGTTGGCCCAACCTGTTTACACATTAAACCCATTCTAAATCAGTGGTTGGCCCAACCTGTTTACACATTAAACCCATTCTAAATCAGTGGTTGGCCCAACCTGTTTACACATTAAACCCATTCTAAATCAGTGGTTGGCCCAACCTGTTTACACATTAAACCCATTCTAAATCAGCGGTTGGCCCAACCTGTTTACACATTAAACCCATTCTAAATCAGTGGTTGGCCCAACCTGTTTACACATTAAACCCATTCTAAATCAGTGGTTGGCCCAACCTGTTTACACATTAAACCCATTCTAAATCAGTGGTTGGCCCAACCTGTTTACACATTAAACCCATTCTAAATCAGTGGTTGGCCCAACCTGTTTACACATTAAACCCATTCTAAATCAGTGGTTGGCCCAACCTGTTTACACATTAAACCCATTCTAAATCAGTGGTTGGCCCAACCTGTTTACACATTAAACCCATTCTAAATCAGTGGTTGGCCCAACCTGTTTAGACATAAACCCTTTCTAAATCAGTGGTTGGCCCAACCTGTTTACACATTAAACCCATTCTAAATCAGTGGTTGGCCCAACCTGTTTACACATTAAACCCATTCTAAATCAGTGGTTGGCCCAACCTGTTTACACATTAAACCCATTCTAAATCAGTGGTTGGCCCAACCTGTTTACACATTAAACCCATTCTAAATCAGTGGTTGGCCCAACCTGTTTACACATTAAACCCATTCTAAATCAGTGGTTGGCCCAACCTGTTTACACATTAAACCCATTCTAAATCAGTGGTTGGCCCAACCTGTTTACACATTAAACCCATTCTAAATCAGTGGTTGGCCCAACCTGTTTACACATTAAACCCATTCTAAATCAGTGGTTGGCCCAACCTGTTTACACATTAAACCCATTCTAAATCAGTGGTTGGCCCAACCTGTTTACACATTAAACCCATTCTAAATCAGTGGTTGGCCCAACCTGTTTACACATTAAACCCATTCTAAATCAGTGGTTGGCCCAACCTGTTTACACATTAAACCCATTCTAAATCAGCGGTTGGCCCAACCTGTTTACACATTAAACCCATTCTAAATCAGCGGTTGGCCCAACCTGTTTACACATTAAACCCATTCTAAATCAGTGGTTGGCCCAACCTGTTTACACATTAAACCCATTCTAAATCAGTGGTTGGCCCAACCTGTTTACACATTAAACCCATTCTAAATCAGTGGTTGGCCCAACCTGTTTACACATTAAACCCATTCTAAATCAGTGGTTGGCCCAACCTGTTTACACATTAAACCCATTCTAAATCAGTGGTTGGCCCAACCTGTTTACACATTAAACCCATTCTAAATCAGTGGTTGGCCCAACCTGTTTACACATTAAACCCATTCTAAATCAGTGGTTGGCCCAACCTGTTTACACATTAAACCCATTCTAAATCAGTGGTTGGCCCAACCTGTTTACACATTAAACCCATTCTAAATCAGTGGTTGGCCCAACCTGTTTACACATTAAACCCATTCTAAATCAGTGGTTGGCCCAACCTGTTTACACATTAAACCCATTCTAAATCAGTGGTTGGCCCAACCTGTTTACACATTAAACCCATTCTAAATCAGTGGTTGGCCCAACCTGTTTACACATTAAACCCATTCTAAATCAGTGGTTGGCCCAACCTGTTTACACATTAAACCCATTCTAAATCAGTGGTTGGCCCAACCTGTTTACACATTAAACCCATTCTAAATCAGTGGTTGGCCCAACCTGTTTACACATTAAACCCATTCTAAATCAGTGGTTGGCCCAACCTGTTTACACATTAAACCCATTCTAAATCAGTGGTTGGCCCAACCTGTTTACACATTAAACCCATTCTAAATCAGTGGTTGGCCCAACCTGTTTACACATTAAACCCATTCTAAATCAGTGGTTGGCCCTGTTTAGTTTAATAAATGGCCCATTGTTTCCCAACACTTGAGGGTGGTTTTCACAGGATGGGTAAAACTCCACCTACCGAGCCTCCCTCCCTTAAACAAGCCCAGAGACATTAGACCTGACAGGGGGAATGGCTGTACCTCCAGCCGCTGGGTCGGTGGAGGGACTGACCTCTGGGTGAACCGCTGAGCGGTGCCTCTCCTGACTCCCCACACCCCCCCCCCCTCTCCTGTTGTGACAGCACCTCCAACTGCACATACCTCATGCAAACCTACAAATCAAATCTCCTCCCTCTATAATTGGACAGAGGACCCCTTTACGCAGCACATGAGAGAGACACATCGAGGTTTTAATGGAAGATGTGTGGTCATTAAAAAAGAAACTGTGAATGAACGATGCTAAAAAAAGTTTGATCTGTCTTAAATTATCCTAGTGGGTTACATAGGCTACTAGTTATAATATATTACATATATTACATTATCCTAGTAGGTTACATAGGCTACTAGTGATAATATATTACATATATTACATTATCCTAGTAGGTTACATAGGCTACTAGTGATAATATATTACATATATTACATTATCCTAGTGGGTTACATAGGCTACTAGTGATAATATATTACATATATTACATTATCCTAGGGTTACATAGGCTACTAGTGATAATATATTACATATATTACATTATCCTAGTAGGTTACATAGGCTACTAGTGATAATATATTACATATATTACATTATCCTAGTGGGTTACATAGGCTACTGGTGATAATATATTACATATATTACATTATCCTAGTAGGTTACATAGGCTACTAGTGATAATATATTACATATATTACATTATCCTAGTAGGTTACATAGGCTACTAGTGATAATATATTACATTATCCTAGTAGGTTACAGGCTGCTAGTGATAATATATTACATTATCCTAGTAGGTTACACAGGCTACTAGTGATAATATATTACATTATCCTAGTAGGTTACATAGGCTACTAGTGATAATATATTACATTATCCTAGTAGGTTACATAGGCTACTAGTGATAATATATTACATTATCCTAGTAGGTTATAGGCTACTAGTGATAATATATTACATTATCCTAGTAGGTTACATAGGCTACTAGTGATAATATATTACATTATCCTAGTAGGTTACAGGCTACTAGTGATAATATATTACATTATCCTAGTGGGTTACATAGGCTACTAGTGATAATATATTACATTATCCTAGTAGGTTACATAGGCTACTAGTGATAATATATTACATTATCCTAGTAGGTTACATAGGCTACTAGTGATAATATATTACATTATCCTAGTAGGTTACAGGCTGCTAGTGATAATATATTACATTATCCTAGTAGGTTACACAGGCTACTAGTGATAATATATTACATTATCCTATTTACATATACTAGTGATAATATATTACATATCCTAGTAGGTTACATAGGCTACTAGTGATAATATATTACATTATCCTAGTAGGTTACATAGGCTACTAGTGATAATATATTACATTATCCTAGTAGGTTACAGGCTACTAGTGATAATATATTACATTATCCTAGTGGGTTACATAGGCTACTAGTGATAATATATTACATTATCCTAGTAGGTTACATTATAGTGATAATATATTACATTATCTAGTAGGTTACATAGGCTACTAGTGATAATATATTACATTATCCTAGTAGGTTACAGGCTGCTAGTGATAATATATTACATTATCCTAGTAGGTTACACAGGCTACTAGTGATAATATATTACATGATCCTAGTAGGTTACATTAGGCTACTAGTGATAATATATTACATTATCCTAGTAGGTTACACAGGCTACTAGTGATAATATATTACATTATCCTAGTAGGTTACATAGGCTACTAGTGATAATATATTACATTATCCTAGTAGGTTACATAGGCTACTAGTGATAATATATTACATTATCCTAGTAGGTTACATAGGCTACTAGTGATAATATATTACATTATCCTAGTAGGTTACAGGCTACTAGTGATAATATATTACATTATCCTAGTGGGTTACATAGGCTACTAGTGATAATATATTACATTATCCTAGTAGGTTACATAGGCTACTAGTGATAATATATTACATTATCCTAGTAGGTTACATAGGCTACTAGTGATAATATATTACATTATCCTAGTTGGTTACATAGGCTACTAGTGATAATATATTACATTATCCTAGTAGGTTACAGGCTACTAGTGATAACATATTACATTATCCTAGTAGGTTACAGGCTACTAGTGATAATATATTACATTATCCTAGTGGGTTACACAGGCTACTAGTGATAATATATTACATTATCCTAGTGGGTTACACAGGCTACTAGTGATAATATATTACATTATCCTAGTGGGTTACACAGGCTACTAGTGATAATATATTACATTATCCTAGTAGGTTACAGGCTACTAGTGATAATATCTTACATTATCCTAGTAGGTTACATAGGCTACTAGTGATAATATATTACATTATCCTAGTAGGTTACATAGGCTATTAGTGATATATATTACATTATCCTAGTGGGTTACAGGCTACTAGTGGTAACATATTACATTATCCTAGTAGGTTACAGGCTACTAGTGATAATATATTACATTATCCTAGTGGGTTACATAGGCTACTAGTGATAATATATTACATTATCCTAGTAGGTTACAGGCTACTAGTGATAAAATATTACATTATCCTAGTAGGTTACAGGCTACTAGTGATAATATATTACATTATCCTAGTAGGTTACATAGGCTACTAGTGATAATATATTACATTATCCTAGTAGGTTACAGGCTACTAGTGATAATACATTACATTATCCTAGTAGGTCACATAGGCTACTGGTGATAATATATTACATTATCCTAGTAGGTTACAGGCTACTGGTGATAATATTAAGCAGAAGGATCCAATTAAAATGTTTTATTCCAACACGTGGGAAGCCATTTTATCTCTTGACCCAATTAGACTGTTACCGCTTTATTTGATTTGTGTGATTGACCGACAGCGGGAGATAATAACTGTTCCTCTGTAATTGCTGCTTGGTGTTCGTTCATCCCCGGTCCCGGTCCCGGTCCCCTATCTCGTTATTTGATGGACAGTGAACTTGGCGAGGTTGGTGCGCGGGAGTTCACCGAGATGTCAGGGTCGGTGGTGTAGGGCACTGGCAGGTCAGCGTCAGCGCTTGGGAATGAGGAGAGATCCCCCTCCCGGCGTTGCAGAGCCTCTCCGGCCTCCAGCTAATCGCTGACGATGCGCCCCCCGACACAGACCTCATCTCTCTCAATCTCTTTCTCTGTTTCTCTCTCACACGCAGACAGAGAGGCGCGCGTAATAGCTATGCATTTTGTGGGACGGGGAAGCTCGAAAAACATCAGCGGTGGCCATTTAAGTCAATGTCCTGGTCTATCTAAAGGAAACATATGATTCGTCACGGGTCAGATGGGGGTTTTATAGGCTATTAAAAAGGCATGTATTAAAGACCACCTGGATATAAGAGTTCACTGATGTGTCCGTATGGACTGAATATACAGTAAGTGATGTACTCTTGAACTTCAGCTGACGCCAGTGTGGACTAGAGTAAGGACATCATATCACTGAACTATTTCACACAATGTTCTTATTCACGGGGGGGGGGGGGGGGGATAACCTATATGCCCTCAAACGTGCAGTAAGGTAATGTCATAATACACGTCCTTCGGAGTCTTGGATAGGCTCTGTGGTTGAATTCTTAATCAATAAATGTGCATTTAAACGCCTGAGAATATCCGGATATTTATGGGCTATTTCTCCTCAAGCTATTAGCATGGATTACTCCATACATAGTGAGGTGAGGAGGTGAACTGCAGGGCAACGCTTCAGCACGTCGGTGCGACCCGACAGAGAGAGAGAGAATGGGGGGACGGGAAATCTAGAACGTGTCGCTGTAAAATGTGGAGCCACGCCGTCTCCTGCTTGACTGGCTGAGTCCCTGTCCGCTCCAGGTTATAGCTGTCATAAACAAAGTGGTTCCAAATACACTGGGTTGGTCCAGCGGTGTTTACATGTTTAGCCTCCCAGTAACCCTGTTAACACTCAGACACATTTTGTTTTATTTCCCACCAACTGACCCAAGTTTGAACCCACAGCAAGCAAGATATCATTTTTTATAACGGAGGCCCTTCCACAGATACAGACAGAGCAGCGTCACCGAATGCAGAGGGAAACGGTAGTCAAGACAGACAACAGGTTAAAGTCTCATTCTAGATTAGACAAGTTTAACCAGGGTGCGCACTACGTCACTGAACATCTCCAACTCTCAAAAGAAAAACTTGTCAGTTTAGCCTCCAAACAACTGTCATTAATTCGTATAGCCTAATAAAATACAATATAAACAACTTGGTTATTCCAACTAAATGCTGGATTAAATCTTTCAGGCGATTGTTTAATGATTTAATTTGACCACATTCAGCTTTAATGCATGAGTCGAACAAAGCAAAGACGTGTGTTGGAATTTAAAGGGGGATTAAGGAAATTATTTAAATTCGGAACCAACAGCGCTAATTGAAATGTGTTGAAAGCTGTTCAATTAAGACCCGCCCCGGGCATTACATGCAGAACCATCACATGTAATGAGGCTGAACTGCGGAATATTTGCAACAAAGAACCTTGGATGGTTCCTATTGTTAGAAGGACTTAACACCTTTTCAGAGTTAAATCCCTGATTGTGCGTCTCCAACAGGAGGTGGTATTAAAATGCGCCTGTAACAAATGGGGTTTTGGAGAAGCTGCTACTCCGTGGGCGGAGCGAGATGACACAACAATTAAAGATGAACTTTGTGTGAACTAATTTCTGTCGCCAAGCCAAGTTAACAGGAGGCCGAGACCTGGGGGAAAGAGTATAAAAAGGCCATAGAAAACACCCAGACTTTCAGTATCAAACTAACTCTTGCTCCACCTAAAAGTCCTCACACGTTTATAGTTGGTTTGGTTACGCGACTCGTTACGCGCACTAGTACAATGGCTTTGAACACGTTGGTGGCGACCCTTTTGTGCACGATTGTGCTTCCAATCTTTCTCTTTTTGGTCGCGGTGAAGTTATGGGAGGTTTATTTGATCCGTGGTCGGGATCCCAGCTGTCGAGCCCCTCTCCTCCTGGGTCCATGGGCTTACCTTTCATTGGCGAGACGCTCCAACTCCTTCTCCAGGTAATTACAACACTTTTTTCAAACTTAATAATAGTCATATTGTATAATATTAACCTGTTGGTGTATATGGTTTCCGTTGATAATAAACAAAGCATTTTTATTAATTCATTTTATTGCAGAGGAGAAAGTTCCTGCGGATGAAACGACAGAAGTATGGCTGCATTTACAGAACGCATCTCTTTGGCAACCCCACGGTGCGCGTCATGGGAGCGAACAACGTCAGGCAGATTCTGCTGGGTGAACATAAACTTGTCGCGGTGCAGTGGCCCGCTTCCGTCAGAACTATTTTGGGATCGGACACGCTCTCCAATATGCACGGAACCCAGCATAAAAACAAGAAGAAGGTGCGTAGATGGTTTCATTTTTTTTTCTCATTAACATTTTTAAAATAGCAAATTAAATGTAGGATTTTACGCATAGATATTTGACTATAATCTGCATTTATTTAAAGTTTTCTTTTAATGTCCCTCCCGTCTTAACGGAAAGTTGCTCCTGTATTTTAGGCTATAATGAGAGCGTTTTCCCGGGATGCCTTGGAACACTACATCCCGGTGATCCAGGAGGAGGTGAGGAGCGCCGTGAGGGAATGGCTCGAGAAGGACTCCTACGTTCTAGTCTACCCCGAGATGAAGCGCCTCATGTTCCGCATCGCCATGAGGATCCTCCTGGGCTTCGACCCGGACCAGATCAAGACCGACGAGCAGGAGCTGGTGGAGGCTTTCGAAGAGATGATTAAGAACCTTTTCTCCTTCCGGTCGATGTCCCCTTCAGCGGCTTGTACCGGGTAAGTAGCGGTGCACTCAATTCTCATTCGATGACATTTTTAAACAATGTATTCAGAATATTGGCAGGGCCTAAATTAATGTAAAAAAATACACATCTTTTATCTACAGGGATTGAAAGCCCGAAATTTAATCCACTCCAAAATCGAGGAGAATATCCAGAAAAAAATAGACAGTGGGAAAGAGGTGAAACACAGAGACGCGCTACAACAGCTGATAGACATCAGTAGGAACAGTGACGAGCCGTTCAGCATGCAGGTAATACTCTATTCTATACATGTATCCCCATCTTCAACCACAGAGACGTTGGGGGCGGCAGGTAGCCTAGTGGTTAGAGTGTAGGGGCGGCGGGTAGTCTAGTCGTTAGAGTGTAGGGGCGGCGGGTAGTCTAGTGGTTAGAGTGTAGGGGCGGCAGGTATCCTAGTGGTTAGAGTGTAGGGGCGGCGGGTAGTCTAGTGAGGAGTTAGGCGGCAGGCAGGTATCCTAGTGGTTAGAGTGTAGGGGCGGCAGGTATCCTAGTGGTGAGAGTGTAGGGGCGGCAGGTATCCTAGTGGTGAGAGTGTAGGGGCGGCAGGTATCCTAGTGGTGAGAGTGTAGGGGCGGCAGGTATCCTAGTGGTGAGAGTGTAGGGGCGGCGGGCGGCCTAGTGGTGAGAGCGGAGGGGCGGCGGGCGGCCTAGTGGTTAGAGCGGAGGGGCGGCGGGCGGCCTAGTGGTTAGAGCGGAGGGGCGGCGGGCGGCCTAGTGGTTAGAGCGGGGGGGCGGGCAAACCCAGTGGTTAGAGCGGAGGGGCGGCGGGCGGCCTAGTGGTTAGAGCGGAGGGCGGCGGGCGGCCTAGTGGTTAGAGCGGAGGGGCGGCGGGTATCCTAGTGGTTAGAGCGGAGGGCGGCGGGCGGCCTAGTGGTTAGAGCGGAGGGCGGCGGGCGGCCTAGTGGTTAGAGCGGAGGGGCGGCGGGCGGCCTAGTGGTTAGAGCGGAGGGGCGGCGGGCGGCCTAGTGGTTAGAGCGGAGGGGCGGCGGGCGGCCTAGTGGTTAGAGCGGAGGGGCGGCGGGCGGCCTAGTGGTTAGAGCGGAGGGGCGGCGGGCGGCTAGTGGTTAGAGCGGAGGGGCGGGGCGGCCTAGTGGTTAGAGCGGAGGGGCGGCGGGCGGCCTAGTGGCTAGAGCGGAGGGGCGGCGGGGTGGTAACCAAATAAGAATTTGTTCTTGCCTAGATAAATAAAGGTTAAGTAAAACACTTTTCTTTACCGTGCATTTATCAAGTTATTTTTCATGCATAAATAAACAGATGATAGATGTACATTTAAACCAGCTTGTGGTGTTATAAGAATCTTTGCTCAGTGAGTAAAACAAAATAATTCTCTCTATCTGAAGGCGATTAAGGAGTCCGCCACAGAGCTTTTATTTGGAGGCCATGAGACCACTGCTAGTACAGCAACCTCACTGGTCATGTTCCTGGGACTCAACCCTGACACGCTCAACAAACTCAGACAAGAACTGCACCAGCAGGTAACAGCCGGTTATTTATAGCCAGAAATCATCAATTCACTCAATCAATATTCATCCAGTCATTTACTAGGACATTGATGACGTCCTTTAGATCTCATTGGCTTATGGAATGATTGTGAAATAATACATTCTGTCTCTGTGTCTCTCTCTCTGCTCTCTCTGTGTCTCTCTCTCCGCTCTCTCTGTGTCTCTCTCTCCGCTCTCTCTGTGTCTCTCTCTCCGCTCTCTCTGTGTCTCTCTCTCCGCTCTCTCTGTGTCGCTCTCTCCGCTCTCTCTGTGTCGCTCTCTCTCCGCTCTCTCTGTGTGGCTCTCTCTCCGCTCTCTCTGTGTGTCTCTCTCTCCGCTCTCTCTGTGTGGCTCTCTCTCCGCTCTCTCTGTGTG
Source organism: Oncorhynchus masou masou (assembly GCF_036934945.1). Classification (NCBI taxonomy): domain Eukaryota; kingdom Metazoa; phylum Chordata; class Actinopteri; order Salmoniformes; family Salmonidae; genus Oncorhynchus; species Oncorhynchus masou. The sequence continues at coordinate 896,627 of NC_088235.1, forward strand.
GCTCTCTCTCCGCTCTCTCTGTGTTGCTCTCTCTCCGCTCTCTCTGTGTTGCTCTCTCTCCGCTCTCTCTGTGTCTCTCTCTCCGCTCTCTGTGTTGCTCTCTCTCCGCTCTCTCTGTGTTGCTCTCTCTCCGTTCTCTCTGTATTGCTCTCTCTCCGTTCTCTCTGTATCTCTCTCTCCGCTCTCTCTGTGTCTCTCTCTCTGTGTCGCTCTCTCTGTGTCGCTCTCTGTCAGGAGGAACTAGGTGTGGATCTGCTGGGGCAGAATGTGAACATTGAGGTGTTGGAACAGTTAAAGTATACAGGCTGTGTCATCAAAGAGACCTTGAGGATAAACCCCCCTGTACCTGGAGGCTTCCGAGTGGTACTGAAGACATTCCAGCTCAATGTAAATTCTCTTTTTCTTACAGATTTGAATGCAATACTAATGTCAATTTGACGGGTTAGTGACTGTGAAACTCCAGACCAGTTGTCTAACAGGGCTGTTCTGTTTCTAGGGTTACCAGATCCCCAAAGGCTGGACCATGATCTACAGTATCTGTGACACCCACGACGTGGCCGACGTGTTCCCCAACAAAGAGGAGTTCAACCCGGAGCGGTTCACGGACAAGTCCTCTGAGGACTCCTCGCGCTTCAACTACATCCCGTTCGGAGGCGGCTCCAGGATGTGTGTCGGGAAAGAGTTTGCCAAGGTTCTCCTGAAGATATTCCTGGTGGAGCTGACACTGCAATGTGACTGGACTCTATCGAACGGCCCCCGACCATGAAGACCGGCCCTACGGTCTACCCCACTGACAACCTGCCCACTGTGTTCAGCAGTTACAGCCGTACCTAGTGACAATAAAACACGCCTCCATATTAAAGCTATGAAATTGTAAATATAAAATATTGTAATGAGTTTTAGATGAAATGATTCGTACTTGATATGTGAAAATACATAGAGTTGTGTATATCTTATGTTTTATAGAAACAAACGACTCTCATTCCATTGAGGTGTCTGTACATTTGTTATATAGCTTTTCATTATTTATATTACACGTCTGGGTTTTATTTAATAAAAACATGTTTTGTCAATAAATGTTGTTTTTTACTTCCATGACATTTAGACCTGGTATTGAGAACACGTTGTGTCACAATTTCAGACTAAATCTAAACCAACATATCCTCGACGTTTCCACTTTCCCTCACGGTCAGGAGACTGTCTAGTCGGGGTCAGGAGACTGTCTAGTCGGGGTCAGGAGACTGTCTAGTCGGGGTCAGTAGACTGTCGGGGTCAGGAGACTGTCTAGTCGGGGTCAGTAGACTGTCTAGTCGAGGTCAGGAGACTGTCTAGTCGGGGTCAGGAGACTGTCTAGTCGGGGTCAGGAGACTGTCTAGTCGGGGTCAGTAGACTGTCGGGGTCAGGAGACTGTCTAGTCGGGGTCAGGAGACTGTCTAGTCGGGGTCAGTAGACTGTCTAGTCGGGGTCAGTAGACTGTCTAGTCGGGGTCAGGAGACTGTCTAGTCGGGGTCAGTAGACTGTCTAGTCGGGGGTCAGGAGACTGTCTAGTCGGGGTCAGGAGACTGTCTAGTCGGAGTCAGGAGACTGTCTAGTCGGGGTCAGGAGACTGTCTAGTCGGGGTCAGGAGACTGTCTAGTCGGGGTCAGCAGACTGTCTAGTCGGGGTCAGGAGACTGTCTAGTCGGGGTCAGTAGACTGTCTAGTCGGGGTCAGGAGACTGTCTAGTCGGGGTCAGTAGACTGTCTAGTCGGGGTCAGGAGACTGTCTAGTCGGGGTCAGGAGACTGTCTAGTCGGGGTCAGTAGACTGTCTAGTCGGGGTCAGGAGACTGTCTAGTCGGGGTCAGTAGACTGTAGTCGGGGTCAGGAGACTGTCTAGTCGGGGTCAGGAGACTGTCTAGTCTGGGTCAGGAGACTGTCTAGTCGGGGTCAGGAGACTGTCTAGTCGGGGTCAGGAGACTGTCTAGTCGGGGTCAGGAGACTGTCTAGTCGGGGTCAGTAGACTGTCTAGTCGGGGTCAGTAGACTGTCTAGTCGGGGTCAGGAGACTGTCTAGTCGGGGTCAGGAGACTGTCTAGTCGGGGTCAGGAGACTGTAGTCGGGGTCAGGAGACTGTAGTCGGGGTCAGGAGACTGTCTAGTCGGGGTCAGGAGACTGTCTAGTCGGGGTCAGGAGACTGTCTAGTCGGGGTCAGGAGACTGTCTAGTCGGGGTCAGTAGACTGTCTAGTCGGGGTCAGGAGACTGTCTAGTCGGGGTCAGGAGACTGTCTAGTCGGGGTCAGGAGACTGTCTAGTCGGGGTCAGTAGACTGTCTAGTCGGGGTCAGTAGACTGTCTAGTCGGGGTCAGTAGACTGTCTAGTCGGGGTCAGGAGACTGTCTAGTCGGGGTCAGGAGACTGTAGTCGGGGTCAGGAGACTGTCTAGTCGGGGTCAGGAGACTGTCTAGTCGGGGTCAGTAGACTGTCTAGTCGGGGTCAGTAGACTGTAGTCGGGGTCAGGAGACTGTCTAGTCGGGGGTCAGTAGACTGTCTAGTCGGGGTCAGGAGACTGTCTAGTCGGGGGTCAGGAGACTGTCTAGTCGGGGTCAGGAGACTGTCTAGTCGGGGGTCAGGAGACTGTCTAGTCGGGGTCAGGAGACTGTCTAGTCGGGGTCAGGAGACTGTCTAGTCGGGGTCAGGAGACTGTCTAGTCGGGGTCAGTAGACTGTCTAGTCGGGGTCAGGAGACTGTCTAGTCGGGGTCAGGAGACTGTCTAGTCGGGGGTCAGGAGACTGTCTAGTCGGGGTCAGTAGACTGTCTAGTCGGGGTCAGGAGACTGTCTAGTCGGGGTCAGGAGACTGTCTAGTCGGGGTCAGGAGACTGTCTAGTCGGGGTCAGGAGACTGTAGTCGGGGTCAGGAGACTGTAGTCGGGGTCAGGAGACTGTCTAGTCGGGGTCAGTAGACTGTCTAGTCGGGGTCAGGAGACTGTCTAGTCGGGGTCAGGAGACTGTCTAGTCGGGGTCAGGAGACTGTCTAGTCGGGGTCAGTAGACTGTCTAGTCGGGGTCAGGAGACTGTCTAGTCGGGGTCAGGAGACTGTCTAGTCGGGGTCAGGAGACTGTCTAGTCGGGTCAGTAGACTGTCTAGTCGGGGTCAGGAGACTGTCTAGTCGGGGTCAGGAGACTGTCTAGTCGGGTCAGGAGACTGTCTAGTCGGGGTCAGGAGACTGTAGTCGGGGTCAGGAGACTGTCTAGTCGGGGTCAGGAGACTGTCTAGTCTGGGTCAGGAGACTGTCTAGTCCGGGTCAGGAGACTGTAGTCGGGGTCAGGAGACTGTAGTCCGGGTCAGGAGACTGTCTAGTCGGAGTCAGGAGACTGTCTAGTCGGGGTCAGGAGACTGTCTAGTCGGGGTCAGTAGACTGTCTAGTCGGGGTCAGGAGACTGTCTAGTCGGGGTCAGGAGACTGTCTAGTCGGGGTCAGGAGACTGTCTAGTCGGGGTCAGGAGACTGTCTAGTCGGGGTCAGGAGACTGTCTAGTCGGGGTCAGTAGACTGTCTAGTCGGGGTCAGGAGACTGTCTAGTCGGGGTCAGTAGACTGTCTAGTCCGGGTCAGGAGACTGTCTAGTCCGGGTCAGGAGACTGTCTAGTCCGGGTCAGGAGACTGTCTAGTCGGGGTCAGGAGACTGTCTAGTCGGGGTCAGGAGACTGTCTAGTCGGGGTCAGGAGACTGTCTAGTCGGGGTCAGTAGACTGTCTAGTCGGGGTCAGTAGACTGTCTAGTCGAGGAGACTGTCTAGTCGGGGTCAGGAGACTGTCTAGTCGGGGTCAGGAGACTGTCTAGTCGGGGTCAGGAGACTGTCTAGTCGGGGTCAGTAGACTGTCTAGTCGGGGTCAGGAGACTGTCTAGTCGGGGTCAGGAGACTGTCTAGTCGGGGTCAGTAGACTGTCTAGTCGGGGTCAGGAGACTGTCTAGTCGGGGTCAGGAGACTGTCTAGTCGGGGTCAGGAGACTGTCTAGTCGGGGTCAGGAGACTGTCTAGTCGGGGTCAGGAGACTGTCTAGTCGGGGTCAGGAGACTGTCTAGTCGGGGTCAGGAGACTGTCTAGTCGGGGTCAGGAGACTGTCTAGTCGGGTCAGGAGACTGTCTAGTCCGGGTCAGGAGACTGTCTAGTCGGGGTCAGGAGACTGTCTAGTCGGGGTCAGGAGACTGTCTAGTCGGGGTCAGGAGACTGTCTAGTCGGGGTCAGTAGACTGTCTAGTCGGGGTCAGGAGACTGTCTAGTCGGGGTCAGGAGACTGTCTAGTCGGGTCAGGAGACTGTCTAGTCCGGGTCAGTAGACTGTCTAGTCGGGGTCAGGAGACTGTCTAGTCCGGGTCAGTAGACTGTCTAGTCGGGGTCAGGAGACTGTCTAGTCCGGGTCAGTAGACTGTCTAGTCGGGGTCAGGAGACTGTCTAGTCGGGGTCAGTAGACTGTCTAGTCGGGGTCAGGAGACTGTCTAGTCGGGGTCAGGAGACTGTCTAGTCCGGGTCAGGAGACTGTCTAGTCGGGGTCAGGAGACTGTCTAGTCGGGGTCAGGAGACTGTCTAGTCCGGGTCAGGAGACTGTCTAGTCGGGGTCAGGAGACTGTCTAGTCGGGGTCAGGAGACTGTCTAGTCGGGGTCAGTAGACTGTCTAGTCGGGGTCAGGAGACTGTCTAGTCGGGGTCAGTAGACTGTCTAGTCGGGGTCAGGAGACTGTCTAGTCGGGGTCAGTAGACTGTCTAGTCGGGGTCAGTAGACTGTAGTCGGGGTCAGGAGACTGTCTAGTCGGGGTCAGGAGACTGTCTAGTCGGGGTCAGGAGACTGTCTAGTCCGGGTCAGGAGACCGACAGGCTCACGGTCAGTAAGACCAATAGACCTGTATAATAACAGGGGGCCTATGTAGGGGGCCATTTGACCACTATGTAGGGGGCCATTTGGGACACAGCCAGAGATATAGTGCCCTGTTACTGGCGAGGACTTGATATTTAATGACCTGGAGTCAATGAGAATGTTCCTATCTGTATGTACCTGTCTGGTGTCTTCTTTAAACCGGACCCCTTTTTTCAATTTTCACCTAAAATGACACACCCAAATCTAACTGCCTGAAGCTCAGGACCTGAAGCATGTATATGCATATTCTTGGTACCATTTGAAAGGAAACACTTTAAAGATTGTGGAAATGTGAAATGAATGTAGGATAATATAACACATTAGATCTGGTAAAAGATAATACAAAGAAAAAACAGCATTTCTTGCACCATCTTTGAAATGCAAGTGAAAGGCCATAATGTATTATTCCAGCCAAGGTGCAATATAGATTTTGGCCACTAGACGGTAGCAGTGTGACTTGGTCTCAACCTTTAAGTCTTTACTGAAGACTCATCTCTTCAGTGGGTCATATGATTGAGTGTAGTCTGGCCCAGGAGTGGGAAGGTGAACGGAAAGGCTCTGGAGCAACGAACCGCCCTTGCTGTCTATGTCTGGCCGGTTCCCCTCTTTCCACTGGGATTCTCTGCCTCTAACCCTATTACAGGGGCTGAGTCACTGGCTTACTGGTGCTCTTTCATGTCGTCCCTAGGAGGGGTGCGTCACTTGAGTTGGTTGAGTTGCTGATGCGATCTTCCTATCTGGGTTGGCGCCCCTTGGGTTGTGCCGTGGTGGAGAACTTTGTGGGCTATACTCGGCCTTGTCGCAGGATGGTAAGTTGGTGGTTGAAGATATCCCTCTAGTTGTGTGGGGGCTGTGCTTTGGGAAAGTGGGTGGGGTTATATCCTTCCTGTTTGCCTCTGTCCGGGGGTATCATGGGATGGGGCAACAGTGTCTCCTGATCCTTCCTGTCTCAGCCTCCAGTATTTATGCTGCAGTAGTTTATGTGTCGGGGGGCTAGGGTCAGTCTGTTATATCTGGAGTATGTGAATTTGTGTGAATTTAAGTATGCTCTCTCTAATTCTCTCTTTCTTTCTTTCTCTCTCTCGGAGGACCTGAGACCTAGGACCATATCTCAGGACTACCTGACATCATGACTCCTGGCCGTCCCCAGTCCACCTGGCCGTGCTGCCGCTCCAGTTTCAACTGTTCTGCCTGCGGCTATGGAACCCTGACCTGTTCACAGGACGTGCTACCTGTCCTAGACCTGCTGTTTTCAACTCTCTAGAGACAGCAGGAGTGGTAGAGATACTCTGAATGATCGGCTATGAAAAGCCAACTGACATCTACTCCTGAGGTGCTGACTTGTTGCACCCTCGACAACTACTGTGATTATTATTATTTGACCCTGCTGGTCATTTATGAACATTTGAACATCTTGGCCATGCTCTGTTATAATCTCCACCCGGCACAGCCAGAAGAGGACTGGCCACCACTCATAGCCTGGTTCCTCTCTAGGTTTCTTCCTAGGTTTTGGCCTTTCTAAGGAGTTTTTCCTAGCCACCGTGCTTCTACACCTGCATTGCTTGCTGTTTGGGGTTTTAGGCTGGGTTTCTGTACAGCACTTTGATATATCAGCTGATGTAAGAAGGGCTATATAAATACATTTGATTTGATGTGCAAAGTTTTTTAGACTGATCCAATGAACCATTGCATTGCTGATTAAAATGTTGTATCAAGATTGCCCAAATGTGCCTAATTGGTTTACTAATACATTTTCAAGTTCATAACTGTTCAACTCTCCTCAAACAATAGCATGGTATTATTTCACTGTAATAGTTACTGTAAATTGGACATTACAGTTAGATTAACAAGATTTTAAGCTTTCTGCCAATATCAGATATGTCAATGTCCTGGGAAATGTTATTGTTACTTACAACCTCATGCTAATCACATTAGCCTACGTTAGCTCAAACGTCCTGCTGGGGACCCACCGGTCGTGTATTAACCCCCTGGCCAATCACATCAGACTTTTCATCCCCTTGCCATTTGTCATGGGTCCTCAGATCCTCAAAAAGTTCTACAGCTGCACCACCCTGACAGGTTGCATCACCGCTTGGTATGGCAACTGCTCGACATCCGACCACAAGGCACTACAGAGGGTACGGCCCAGTACATCACTGGGGCCAAGCTTCCTGCAATCCAGGACCTCTATACTAGGTGGTATCAGAGGAAGGTCCATTAAATCATTAAAGACTCCAGTCACCCTAGTAATAGACTCTCTGCTACCGCAAGGTAAGCGGTACCGGAGCACCAAGTCTGGGACCAAAAGGCTCCTTAACAGCTTCTACCCCCAAGCCATCAGACTGCTGAACAGCTTCTACCCCCAAACCATCAGACTGCTGAACAGCTTCTACCCCCAAGGCCATCAGACTGCTGAACAGCTTCTACCCCAAGCCATCAGACTGCTGAACAGCTTCTACCCCCAAACCATCAGACTGCTGAACAGCTTCTACCCCCAAGCCATCAGACTGATGAACAGCTTCTACCCCCAAACCATCAGACTGCTGAACAGCTTCTACCCCCAAGCCATCAGACTGCTGAACAGCTTCTACCCCCAAGCCATCAGACTGCTGAACAGCTTCTACCCCCAAGCCACCAGACTGCTGAACAGCTTCTACCCCCAAGCCATCAGACTGCTGAACAGCTTCTACCCCCAAGCCATCAGACTGCTGAACAGCTTCTACCCCCAAGCCACCAGACTGCTGAACAGCTTCTACCCCCAAGCCATCAGACTGCTGAACAGCTTCTACCCCAAGCCATCAGACTGCTGAACAGCTTCTACCCCAAGCCATCAGACTGCTGAACAGCTTCTACCCCCAAGCCATCAGACTGCTGAACAGCTTCTACCCCCAAGCCATCAGACTGCTGAACAGCTTCTACCCCCAAGCCATCAGACTGCTGAACAGCTTCTACCCCCAAGCCATCAGACTGCTGAACAGCTTCTACCCCCAAGCCATCAGACTGCTGAACAGCTTCTACCCCCAAGCCATCAGACTGCTGAACAGCTTCTACCCCCAAGCCATTAGACTGCTGAACAGCTTCTACCCCCAAGCCATCAGACTGCTGAACAGCTTCTACCCCCAAGCCATCAGACTGCTGAACAGCTTCTACCCCCAAGCCATCAGACTGCTGAACAGCTTCTACCCCCAAGCCATCAGACTGCTGAACAGTTCTTCAAATGGCTTCCTGGACTATTTACATTGACCTCCTTTTTTACATTGCTGCCACTCTCTGTTTACTATCTATGCATCGTCACTTCACCCCTACCTACATGTACAAATTACCTGGACGAACCTGTATCCTCGCACATTGACTCGGTACCGGTACCCCCTGTATATAGCCTCCACATTGACTCTGTACCATAACACCCTGTATATAGCCTCCACATTGACTCTGTACCAGTACCCCCTGTATATAGCCTCCACATTGACTCTGTACCGTAACACCCTGTATATAGCCTCCACATTGACTCTGTACCAGTACCCCCTGTATATAGACTCCACATTGACTCTGTACCGGTACCCCCTGTATATAGCCTCCACATTGACTCTGTACCATAACACCCTGTATATAGCCTCCACATTGACTCTGTACCATAACACCCTGTATATAGCCTCCACATTGACTCTGTACCATAACACCCTGTATATAGCCTCCACTGTGACTCTGTACCGGTACCCCCTGTATATAGCCTCCACATTGACTCTGTACCAGTACCCCCTGTATATAGCCTCCACATTGACTCTGTACCGTAACACCCTGTATATAGCCTCCACATTGACTCTGTACCGGTACCCCCTGTATATAGCCTCCACATTGACTCTGTACCAGTACCCTCTGTATATAGCCTCCACATTGACTCTGTACCGGTACCCCCTGTATATAGCCTCCACATTGACTCTGTACCGGTACCCCCTGTATATAGCCTCCACATTGACTCTGTACCAGTACCCCTGTATATAGCCTCCACATTGACTCTGTACCGGTATCCCCTGTATATAGCCTCCACATTGACTCTGTACCGTAACACCCTGTATATAGCCTCCACATTGACTCTGTACCAGTACCCCTGTATATAGCCTCCACATTGACTCTGTACCGGTACCCCCTGTATATAGCCTCCACATTGACTCTGTACCATAACACCCTGTATATAGCCTCCACATTGACTCTGTACCATAACACCCTGTATATAGCCTCCACATTGACTCTGTACCATAACACCCTGTATATAGCCTCCACATTGACTAAGTACCGGTACCCCCTGTATATAGCCTCCACATTGACTCTGTACCAGTACCCCCTGTATATAGCCTCCACATTGACTCTGTACCGGTATCCCCTGTATATAGCCTCCACATTGACTCTGTACCGTAACACCCTGTATATAGCCTCCACATTGACTCTGTACCAGTACCCCCTGTATATAGCCTCCACATTGACTCTGTACCGGTACCCCCTGTATATAGCCTCCACATTGACTCTGTACCATAACACCCTGTATATAGCCTCCACATTGACTCGGTACCGGTACCCCCTGTATATAGCCTCCACATTGACTCTGTACCGGTACCCCCTGTATATAGCCTCCACATTGACTCTGTACCGGTACCCCTGTATATAGCCTCCACATTGACTCTGTACCGTAACACCCTGTATATAGCCTCCACATTGACTCTGTACCAGTACCCCCTGTATATAGCCTCCACATTGACTCTGTACCGTAACACCCTGTATATAGCCTCCACATTGACTCTGTACCGGTACCCCTGTATATAGCCTCCACATTGACTCTGTACCGGTACCCCCTGTATATAGCCTCCACATTGACTCTGTACCATAACACCCTGTATATAGCCTCCACATTGACTCTGTACCAGTACCCCCTGTATATAGCCTCCACATTGACTCTGTACCGGTACCCCTGTATATAGCCTCCACATTGACTCTGTACCAGTACCCCTGTATATAGCCTCCACATTGACTCTGTACCGGTACCCCCTGTATATAGCCTCCACATTGACTCTGTACCGGTACCCCTGTATATAGCCTCCACATTGACTCTGTACCGGTACCCCCTGTATATAGCCTCCACATTGACTCTGTACCGTAACACCCTGTATATAGCCTCCACATTGACTCTGTACCTGTACCCCCTGTATATAGCCTCCACATTGACTCTGTACCGGTACCCCCTGTATATTACCTCCACATTGACTCTGTACCATAACCCCCTGTATATAGCCTCCACATTGACTCTGTACCGGTACCCCCTGTATATAGCCTCCACATTGACTCTGTTCCGGTACCCCCTGTATATAGCCTCCACATTGACTCTGTACCGGTACCCCCTGTATATAGCCTCCACATTGACTCTGTACCATAACACCCTGTATATTGCCTCCACATTGACTCTGTTCCGGTACCCCCTGTATATAGCCTCCACATTGACTCTGTACCGGTACCCCCTGTATATAGCCTCCACATTGACTCTGTACCGGTACCCCTGTATATAGCCTCCAAATTGACTCTGTACCGCACCCCCTGTATATAGCCTTCACATTGACTCTGTACCGGTACCCCTGTATATAGCCTCCACATTGACTCTGTACCGGTACCCCTGTATATAGTCTCCACATTGACTGTGTACCGGTACCCCTGTATATAGCCTCCACATTGACTCTGTACCGGTACCCCCTGTATATAGCCTCCACATTGACTCTGTACCAGTACCCCCTGTATATAGCCTCCACATTGACTCTGTACCGGTATCCCCTGTATATAGCCTCCACATTGACTCTGTACCGTAACACCCTGTATATAGTCTCCACATTGACTCTGTACCGTAACACCCTGTATATAGCCTCCACATTGACTCTGTACCGTAACACCCTGTATATAGTCTCCACATTGACTCTGTACCGTAATACCCGGTATATAGCCTCCACATTGACTCTGTACCGGTACCCCCTGTATATAGTCTCCACATTGACTCTGTACCTGTACCCCCTGTATATAGCCTCCACGTTGACTCTGTACCGGTTCCCCCTGTATATAGCCTCCACATTGACTCTGTACCGTAATACCCTGTATATAGCCTACACATTGACTCTGTACCGTAATACCCTGTATATAGCCTCCACATTGACTCTGTACCAGTACCTCAATGTTGAGCCTCGTTATTGTTATTTTATTGTGTTAATATCTTTCTTACTTTAATTTATTCATTTAGCATTGATTTTCTTTACTTACTTAAAAAAAACATTGTCATTGTTGGTTAAGGGTTGTAAGCATTTCACAGTAAGGTATTCAGCGACTAGATTAGATTTGACATCAGACTCAGGAAGCAGGCTTGACTGCTTTAAAGAGACAGGAAGCAGGCTTGACTGCCTTAAAGAGACAGGAAGCAGGCTTGACTGCTTTAAAGAGACAGGAAGCAGGCTTGACTGCTTTAAAGAGACAGGAAGCAGGCTTGACTGCTTTAAAGAGACAGGAAGCAGGCTTGACTGCCTTAAAGAGACAGGAAGCAGGCTTGACTGCCTTAAAGAGACAGGAAGCAGGCTTGACTGCTTTAAAGAGACAGGAAGCAGGCTTGACTGCTTTAAAGAGACAGGAAGCAGGCTTGACTGCTTTAAAGAGACAGGAAGCAGGCTTGACTGCTTTAAAGAGACAGGAAGCAGGCTTGACTGCTTTAAAGAGACAGGAAGCAGGCTTGACTGCTTTAAAGAGACAGGAAGCAGGCTTGACTGCTTTAAAGAGACAGGAAGCAGGCTTGACTGCCTTAAAGAGACAGGAAGCAGGCCGCCTTAAAGAGACAGGAAGCAGGCCGCCTTAAAGAGACAGGAAGCAGGCCGCCTTAATGAGACAGGAAGCAGGCCGCCTTAAAGAGACAGGAAGCAGGCCGCCTTAAAGAGACAGGAAGCAGGCCGCCTTAATGAGACAGGAAGCAGGCCGCCTTAAAGAGACAGGAAGCAGGCCGCCTTAAAGAGACAGGAAGCAGGCCGCCTTAATGAGACAGGAAGCAGGCCGCCTTAATGAGACAGGAAGCAGGCCGCCTTAAAGAGACAGGAAGCAGGCCGCCTTAATGAGACAGGAAGCAGGCCGCCTTAAAGAGACAGGAAGCAGGCCGCATTAAAGAGACAGGAAGCAGGCCGCCTTAAAGAAACAGGAAGCAGGCCGCCTTAAAGAGACAGGAAGCAGGCCGCCTTAAAGAAACAGGAAGCAGGCCGCCTTAAAGAGACAGGAAGCAGGCCGCCTTAATGAGACAGGAAGCAGGAAGCCTTAAAGAGACAGGAAGCAGGCCGCCTTAAAGAGACAGGACGCAGGCCGCCTTAAAGAGACAGGAAGCAGGCCTCCTTAATGAGACTGGAAGCAGGCCGCCTTAAAGAGACAGGAAGCAGGCCGCCTTAAAGAGACAGGAAGCAGGCCTCCTTAATGAGACAGGAAGCAGGCCGCCTTAAAGAGACAGGAAGCAGGCCGCCTTAAAGAGACAGGAAGCAGGCCACCTTAAAGAGACAGGAAGCAGGCCGCCTTAAAGAGACAGGAAGCAGGCCGCCTTAAAGAGACAGGAAGCAGGCCACCTTAAAGAGACAGGAAGCAGGCCGCCTTAAAGAGACAGGAAGCAGGCCGCCTTAAAGAGACAGGAAGCAGGCCACCTTAAAGAGACAGGAAGCAGGCCGCCTTAAAGAGACAGGAAGCAGCTAGAATTGAATATATTCTGTTGCTGTTTGAACGAGCATCACTTTGTGACATCATACTGAATGACGCTGTATTTGAACCATATGATACTGTATAAAAAGACCGAATGCAAAACAGAAAGAAGGCATTTTGTTGAGCAGGAAAAGGATTAAGTAGCAGCTAGCTGGTCAGGCTTAGGGATGGAAGTAGAGAGTGACGCTGGAGCCCGAGATGTCTACTTCACTAAACATCATATCAGCTTCCAAACTCCACACAGTTGATATGACAATGACTCTATATACAGCTGATAATGGTTCTGAATGAGAGAGATGACTGGTATATTCCAGAATGTCTGAGTTCATCACAACATACTCTGGTAAAGTGTGAAATACCTTGAAAAAGGAAATGTATTGAAGTAGATACTGGAGCAGATGAAATTGATAGTGTCTTTGTTCATCATATTGAATATAGTCATTGTCCTCTATGTATTCTGCAGTATTTGACAAGAAATAAGCTTGAGGAGTCGCCCTGATGGGAAGGCCCCACCCCGACACAGTTCAACTCCTGTCTCTCTTCACTTTCACCCTGATGGGAAGGCCCCACCCCGAGACAGTTCAACTCCTGTCTCTCTTCACAGTCGCCCTGATGGGAAGGCCCCACCCCGACACAGTTCCACTCCTGTCTCTCTTCACAGTCACCCTGATGGGAAGGCCTCACCCCGACACAGTTCAACTCCTGTCTCTCTTCACAGTCGCTCTGATGGGAAGGCCCCACCCAGACACAGTTCAACTCCTGTCTCTCTTCACAGTCACCCTGATGGGAAGGCCCCACCCCGATACAGTTCCACTCCTGTCTCTCTTCACTTTCACCCTGATGGGAAGGCCCCACCCCGAGACAGTTCAACTCCTGTCTCTCTTCACAGTCGCCCTGATGGGAAGGCCCCACCCCGACACAGTTCCACTCCTGTCTCTCTTCACAGTCACCCTGATGGGAAGGCCCCACCCCGACACAGTTCCACTCCTGTCTCTCTTCACAGTCACCCTGATGGGAAGGCCTCACCCCGACACAGTTCAACTCCTGTCTCTCTTCACAGTCGCTCTGATGGGAAGGCCCCACCCAGACACAGTTCAACTCCTGTCTCTCTTCACAGTCGCCCTGATGGGAAGGCCCCACCCCGATACAGTTCCACTCCTGTCTCTCTTCACAGTCGCTCTGATGGGAAGGCCCCACCCCGACACAGTTCAACTCCTGTCTCTCTTCACAGTCGCTCTGATGGGAAGGCCCCACCCCGATACAGTTCCACTCCTGTCTCTCTTCACAGTCACCCTGATGGGAAGGCCCCACCCCGATACAGTTCCACTCCTGTCTCTCTTCACAGTCGCTCTGATGGGAAGGCCCCACCCCGATACAGTTCCACTCCTGTCTCTCTTCACAGTCACCCTGATGGGAAGGCCCCACTCCGAAACAGTTCAACTCCTGTCTCTCTTCACAGTCGCTCTGATGGGAAGGCCCCACCCCGATACAGTTCCACTCCTGTCTCTCTTCACAGTCACCCTGATGGGAAGGCCCCACCCCGATACAGTTCAACTCCTGTCTCTCTTCACAGTCGCCCTGATGGGAAGGCCCCACCCCGATACAGTTCAACTCCTGTCTCTCTTCACAGTCACCCTGATGGGAAGGCCCCACTCCGAAACAGTTCAACTCCTGTCTCTCTTCACAGTCGCTCTGATGGGAAGGCCCCACCCCGATACAGTTCCACTCCTGTCTCTCTTCACAGTCACCCTGATGGGAAGGCCCCACCCCGACACAGTTCAACTCCTGTCTCTCTTCACAGTCGCCCTGATGGGAAGGCCCCACCCCGAGACAGTTCAACTCCTGTCTCTCTTCACAGTCACCCTGATGGGAAGGCCCCACCCCGACACAGTTCAACTCCTGTCTCTCTTCACAGTCACCCTGATGGGAAGGCCCCACCCCGAGACAGTTCAACTCCTGTCTCTCTTCACAGTCACCCTGATGGGAAGGCCCCACCCCGACACAGTTCAACTCCTGTCTCTCTTCACAGTCGTCCTGATGGGAAGGCCCCACCCCGACACAGTTCAACTCCTGTCTCTCTTCACAGTCACCCTGATGGGAAGGCCCCACCCCGACACAGTTCAACTCCTGTCTCTCTTCACAGTCGTCCTGATGGGAAGGCCCCACCCTGATACAGTTCAACTCCTGTCTCTTCACAGTCACCCTGATGGGAAGGCCCCACCCAGACACAGTTCAACTCCTGTCTCTCTTCACAGTCACCCTGATGGGAAGGCCCCACCCCGACACAGTTCAACTCCTGTCTCTCTTCACAGTCGCTCTGATGGGAAGGCCCCACCCCGATACAGTTCCACTCCTGTCTCTCTTCACAGTCACCCTGATGGGAAGGCCCCACCCAGACACAGTTCAACTCCTGTCTCTCTTCACAGTCACCCTGATGGGAAGGCCCCACCCCGACACAGTTCAACTCCTGTCTCTCTTCACAGTCACCCTGATGGGAAGGCCCCACCCAGACACAGTTCAACTCCTGTCTCTCTTCACAGTCGCCCTGATGGGAAGGACCCACCCAGACACAGTTCAACTCCTGTCTCTTCACAGTCACCCTGATGGGAAGGCCCCACCCCGATACAGTTCAACTCCTGTCTCTCTTCACAGTCACCCTGATGGGAAGGCCCCACCCAGACACAGTTCAACTCCTGTCTCTCTTCACAGTCACCCTGATGGGAAGGCCCCACCCAGACACAGTTCAACTCCTGTCTCTCTTCACAGTCACCCTGATGGAAGGCCCCACCCAGACACAGTTCAACTCCTGTCTCTCTTCACAGTCACCCTGATGGGAAGGCCCCACCCCGACACAGTTCAACTCCTGTCTCTCTTCACAGTCGCCCTGATGGGAAGGACCCACCCAGACACAATTCAACTCCTGTCTCTCTTCACAGTCACCCTGATGGGAAGGACCCACCCAGACACAATTCAACTCCTGTCTCTCTTCACAGTCACCCTGATGGGAATGCCCCACTCCGAAACAGTTCAACTCCTGTCTCTCTTCACAGTCACCCTGATGGGAAGGACCCACCCAGACACAGTTCAACTCCTGTCTCTCTTCACAGTCACCCTGATGCGAAGGCCCCACCCCGACACAGTTCAACTCCTGTCTCTCTTCACAGTCACCCTGATGGGAAGGCCCCACCCCGACACAGTTCAACTCCTGTCTCTCTTCACAGTCACCCTGATGGGAAGGCCCCACCCAGACACAGTTCAACTCCTGTCTCTCTTCACAGTCGCCCTGATGGGAAGGCTCCACCCCGATACAGTTCAACTCCTGTCTCTCTTCACAGTCACCCTGATGGGAAGGCCCCACCCCGACACAGTTCAACTCCTGTCTCTCTTCACAGTCACCCTGATGGGAAGGCCCCACCCAGACACAGTTCAACTCCTGTCTCTCTTCACAGTCACCCTGATGGGAAGGCTCCACCCCGACACAGTTCAACTCCTGTCTCTCTTCACACCCTGCAGGACTTGAAGCAAGGATATGCATATTCTTGGTACCATTTGAAAGGAAATACTTTGAAGTTTGTGTTAATGTGAAAGGAATGTATTAGAACATAACACATTAGATCTGGTAAAACATAATACAAAGAAAAAAACAACCGTTCTATTGTTTTTGTACCATCATCTTTGAAAAGCAAGAGAAAGGCCATAATGTATTTTTCCAGCCCATGTGCGATTTCAATTTTGGCCAATAGATGGCAGAAATGTATGTGCAAAGTTGTAGACTGATCCAATGAACCATTGCATTGCTGATTAAAATGTTGTATAAAGACTGCCCAAATGTGCCTAAATGGTTTACTAATACATTTTCAAGTTCATAACTGTGCAACTCTCCTCAAACAATAGCATGGTATTCTTTCACTGTAATAGCTACTGAAAATTGGACAGTGTAGTTAGATTAACAAGAATTCAAGCTTTCTGCCAATATCAGATATGTCTATGTCCTGGGAAATGTTCTTGTTACTCAATGCTAATCGCATTAGCCTACGTTAGCTCAACCGTCCCGTGGAAGGGACACCGAAGAGGTTAACAGCCAGTCCGTCAGCAGTGAGAGGAATGCTGGAACTCTCTTAGAAGTTGAATAGATGTTGAATGTCGTGGGAAAATGGCACACTGATTCTAACAGTCAGTCCTTTAACCATCATTTACATCTATATACTGTACCTCACCGTCATAAATGTTGACGAAGGGGCCTTAGATTGCACTTCCCTGACTAGGTTCCGGAGCCGGGGTGGCCGAGTGGCTGGGAGTTGCAGAGCGGAAGGGGCTGAGTGGGTGGGGTGGCCGAGTGGCTTGGGGTTGCAGAGCGGAAGGGGCTGGGTGGGTGGGGTGGCTGGGGGTTGCAGAGCGGAAGGGGCTGAGTGGGTGGGGTGGCCGAGTGACTGGGGGTTGCAGAGCGGAAGGGGCTGAGTGGGTGGGGTGGCTGGGGGTTGCAGAGTGGAAGGGGCTGAGTGAGTGGGGTGGCTGGGGGTTGCAGAGCGGAAGGGGCTGAGTGAGTGGGGTGGCTGGGGGTTGCAGAGCGGAAGGGGCTGAGTGGGTGGGGTGGCCGAGTGACTGGGGGTTGCAGAGCGGAAGGGGCTGAGTGGGTGGGTGGGGTGGCTGGGGGTTGCAGGGCGGAAGGGGCTGAGTGGGTGGGTGGGGTGGCTGGGGGTTGCAGGGCGGAAGGGGCTGGGTGGGTGGGGTGGCTGGGGGTTGCAGAGCGGAAGGGGCTGAGTGGGTGGGTGGGGTGGCTGGGGGTTGCAGAGCGGAAGGGGCTGAGTGAGTGGGGTGGCTGGGGGTTGCAGAGCGGAAGGGGCTGAGTGAGTGGGGTGGCCGTGTGGCTGGGGGTTGCAGGGCGGAAGGGGCTGAGTGAGTGGGGTGGCCGAGTGGCTGGGGGTTGCAGAGCGGAAGGGGCTGAGTGAGTGGGGTGGCCGTGTGGCTGGGGGTTGCAGGGCGGAAGGGGCTGAGTGAGTGGGGTGGCCGTGTGGCTGGGGGTTGCAGGGCGGAAGGGGCTGAGTGAGTGGGGTGGCCGAGTGGCTGGGGGTTGCAGAGCGGAAGGGGCTGAGTGGGTGGGTGGGGTGGCTGGGGGTTGCAGGGCGGAAGGGGCTGAGTGAGTGGGGTGGCCGTGTGGCTGGGGGTTGCAGGGCGGAAGGGGCTGAGTGAGTGGGGTGGCCGAGTGGCTGGGGGTTGCAGGGCGGAAGGGGCTGAGTGAGTGGGGTGGCCGTGTGGCTGGGGGTTGCAGGGCGGAAGGGGCTGAGTGAGTGGGGTGGCCGTGTGGCTGGGGTTGCAGGGCGGAAGGGGCTGAGTGAGTGGGGTGGCCGAGTGGCTGGGGGTTGCAGAGCGGAAGGGGCTGAGTGAGTGGGGTGGCCGTGTGGCTGGGGGTTGCAGGGCGGAAGGGGCTGAGTGAGTGGGGTGGCCGAGTGGCTGGGGGTTGCAGGGCGGAAGGGGCTGAGTGAGTGGGTGGGGTGGCTGGGGGTTGCAGAGCGGAAGGGGCTGAGTGAGTGGGGTGGCCGAGTGGCTGGGGGTTGCAGGGCGGAAGGGGCTGAGTGAGTGGGGTGGCCGAGTGGCTGGGGGTTGCAGGGCGGAAGGGGCTGAGTGAGTGGGTGGGGTGGCTGGGGGTTGCAGAGCGGAAGGGGCTGAGTGAGTGGGGTGGCTGGGGGTTGCAGAGCGGAAGGGGCTGAGTGAGTGGGGTGGCTGGGGGTTGCAGGGCGGAAGGGGCTGAGTGAGTGGGGTGGCCGAGTGGCTGGGGGTTGCAGGGCGGAAGGGGCTGAGTGAGTGGGTGGGGTGGCTGGGGGTTGCAGAGCGGAAGGGGCTGAGTGAGTGGGGTGGCTGGGGGTTGCAGAGCGGAAGGGGCTGAGTGGGTGGGGTGGCCGAGTGACTGGGGGTTGCAGAGCGGAAGGGGCTGAGTGGGTGGGTGGGGTGGCTGGGGGTTGCAGGGCGGAAGGGGCTGAGTGGGTGGGTGGGGTGGCTGGGGGTTGCAGGGCGGAAGGGGCTGGGTGGGTGGGGTGGCTGGGGGTTGCAGAGCGGAAGGGGCTGAGTGGGTGGGTGGGGTGGCTGGGGGTTGCAGGGCGGAAGGGGCTGAGTGAGTGGGGTGGCCGTGTGGCTGGGGGTTGCAGGGCGGAAGGGGCTGAGTGAGTGGGGTGGCCGTGTGGCTGGGGGTTGCAGGGCGGAAGGGGCTGAGTGAGTGGGGTGGCCGAGTGGCTGGGGGTTGCAGAGCGGAAGGGGCTGAGTGAGTGGGGTGGCCGTGTGGCTGGGGGTTGCAGGGCGGAAGGGGCTGAGTGAGTGGGGTGGCCGTGTGGCTGGGGGTTGCAGGGCGGAAGGGGCTGAGTGAGTGGGGTGGCCGAGTGGCTGGGGGTTGCAGAGCGGAAGGGGCTGAGTGGGTGGGTGGGGTGGCTGGGGGTTGCAGGGCGGAAGGGGCTGAGTGAGTGGGGTGGCCGTGTGGCTGGGGGTTGCAGGGCGGAAGGGGCTGAGTGAGTGGGGTGGCCGAGTGGCTGGGGGTTGCAGAGCGGAAGGGGCTGAGTGAGTGGGGTGGCCGTGTGGCTGGGGGTTGCAGGGCGGAAGGGGCTGAGTGAGTGGGGTGGCCGTGTGGCTGGGGGTTGCAGGGCGGAAGGGGCTGAGTGAGTGGGGTGGCCGTGTGGCTGGGGGTTGCAGGGCGGAAGGGGCTGAGTGAGTGGGGTGGCCGAGTGGCTGGGGGTTGCAGAGCGGAAGGGGCTGAGTGGGTGGGTGGGGTGGCTGGGGGTTGCAGGGCGGAAGGGGCTGAGTGAGTGGGGTGGCCGTGTGGCTGGGGGTTGCAGAGCGGAAGGGGCTGAGTGGGTGGGGTGGCTGGGAGTTGCAGAGCGGAAGGGGCTGAGTGAGTGGGGTGGCTGGGGGTTGCAGAGCGGAAGGGGCTGAGTGAGTGGGGTGGCCGTGTGGCTGGGGGTTGCAGAGCGGAAGGGGCTGAGTGGGTGGGGTGGCCGAGTGGCTGGGGGTTGCAGAGCGGAAGGGGCTGAGTGAGTGGGGTGGCCGTGTGGCTGGGGGTTGCAGGGCGGAAGGGGCTGAGTGAGTGGGGTGGCCGAGTGGCTGGGGGTTGCAGAGCGGAAGGGGCTGAGTGGGTGGGGGGGCTGGGAGCAGCCGGGGTGGCCGGGTGGCTGGATGGTTGGAGGGGCTGGGAGCAGCCGGGGTGGCCGGGGGTGGCTGGATGGTTGGGGGGCTGGGAGCAGCCGGGGTGGCCGGGTGACTTGGGGGACTCGGTGGCTCAGGGGCTGGGTGCCTGGGAGCAGCCAGGGTTGCCGGGTGGCTGGGTGGCTAGGGGGCTGGGTGGCTAGGGGGCTGGGTGGCTGGGTGGCTAGGGGGCTGGGGGCTGGGTGGCTGGGTTGTTGGGGGCTGAGGGGCTGGGGGGCTAGGGGGCTGGGTGGCTGGGGGCTGGGTGGCTAGGGGCTGGGTGGCTAGGGGGCTGGGGGGCTGGGTGGCTAGGGGGCTGGGGGCTAGGGGGCTGGGTGGCTAGGGGGCTGGGTGGCTATGGGGCTGGGTGGCTGGGGGCTGGGTGGCTGGGTGGCTGAGGGGCTTGGTGGCTAGGGGGGCTGGGTGGCTAGGGGGCTGGGTGGCTGGGGGCTGGGTGGCTGGGGGGCTAGGGGGCTGGGGGGCTGGGGGGGCTGGGTGGCTAGGGGGCTGGGTGGCTGGGGGGCTAGGGGGCTGGGTGGCTTGGGGGCTGAGGGGCTGGGGGCTGGGTGGCTAGGGGGCTGGGTGGCTAGGGGCTGGGGGCTGGGGGGGCTGGGTGGCTAGGGGGCTGGGTGGCTGGGGGGCTGAGGGGCTGTGGGGCTGGGTGGCTAGGGGGCTGGGGGCTGTGGGGGCTGGGTGGCTAGGGGCTGGGGGCTGGGTGGCTAGGGGCTGGGTGGCTGGGTGGCTGGGTGGCTAGGGGGCTGGGGGCTGGGGGGCTAGGTGGCTAGGGGCTGGGTGGCTGGGGGCTAGGGGCTGGGTGGCTGAGGGGCTAGGGGGCTGGGTGGCTAGGGGGCTGGGTGGCTAGGGGGCTGGGTGGCTGGGGGGCTGGGGGGCTAGGGGGCTGGGTGGCTGAGGGGCTGTGGGGCTGGGTGGCTAGGGGGCTGGGGGGCTAGGGGGCTGGGGGGCTGGGGGGCTGGGTGGCTGGGGTGAGAGGATATAACACGTCCCTGACACCTTGGTGAAAGAGAAGAGGTCTTTTGAAGCATATTGTTCTGACCGGCTCTTGACCGACCCAATAACAGTTTAATTGTTCTGACCGGCTCCTGACCGACTGGCCCAATAACAATTTCATTGTCTTGCCAAGACAGGAAGGAGCTAGCTAGCATTACCCTAACCATGAAAGGGACCAGTGTTGTTTAAAACCTCCATCAGGAGCTGTTAACAGACTAGTAAAACACACCAACACAGTAAACCATAGGAGATCTGGGATGGCAGGGAGGCGTTTGGTCAGTCAAGCCAAGTTATTAAACAGTTCGTAGTTGAAATGCCATGTTAAGCTACTACATGTATTGTACTATTAATAAAGCTAGTTTATATATTGAATATTCAGCACCCCCCACCCATCAACTCAGAAGAACATAGGAAAAATAATAAACTCATAACACTGCAACTAAACATGCAGTAGTTTTCACCTTCAGGGGATGCTGATCCAAAGCCTGTATCAATATTATAAGACCATCTCTGGCTGAAACTGCCTGGCTAGCCTAGGCTCCAATCCCCCTGAAGTAGCCTTGGCTCCAATCCCCCTGAAGTAGCCTAGGCTCCAATCCCCTGAAGTAGCCTAGGCTCCAATCCCCCTGAAGTAGCCTAGACTCCAATCCCCCTGAAGTAGCCTAGGCTCCAATCCCCTGAAGTAGCCTAGGCTCCAATCCCCCTGAAGTAGCCTAGGCTCCAATCCCCTGAAGTAGCCTAGGCCCAATCCCCCTGAAGTAGCCTAGGCTCCAATCCCCCTGAAGTAGCCTAGGCTCCAATCCCCCTGAAGTAGCCTAGGCTCCAATCCCCTGAAGTAGCCTAGGCCCAATCCCCTGAAGTAGCCTAGGCTCCAATCCCCCTGAAGTAGCCTAGGCTCCAATCCCCTGAAGTAGCCTAGGCTCCAATCCTGAAGTAGCCTAGGCTCCAATCCCCCTGAAGTAGCCTAGACCCAATCCCCTGAAGTAGCCTAGGCTCCAATCCCCTGAAGTAGCCTAGGCTCCAATCCCCTGAAGTAGCCTAGGCTCCAATCCCCCTGAAGTAGCCTAGGATACAATCCCCTGAAGTAGCCTAGGCTCCAATCCCCCTGAAGTAGCCTAGGCTCCAATCCCCCTGAAGTAGCCTAGGCTCCAATCCCCATGAAGTAGCCTAGGCTCCAATCCCCAGAGCAGAGGGCTCCAGTCCCCAAGAGCAGAGGGCTCCAGTCCCCAAGAGCAGAGGGCTCCAGTCCCCAAGAGCAGAGGGCTCCAGTCCCCAAGAGCAGAGGACTCCAGTCCCCAAGAGCAGAGGGCTCCAGTCCCCAAGAGCAGAGGACTCCAGTCCCCAAGAGCAGAGGACTCCAGTCCCCAAGAGCAGAGGGCTCCAGTCCCCAAGAGCAGAGGACTCCAGTCCCCCAAGAGCAGAGGGCTCCAGTCCCCCAAAACAGAGAGCTCCAGTCCCCCAGAGCAGGGGGCTCAAGTCCCCCAGAGCAGAGGGCTTAAATACCCCTGAAGTAGCCTAGGACCTGCTGTCCTCTTCACCTCTCTCTCAGTTATCTGGCCTGCACTTGAACTCTGTTAAACTTTGTTCCACCCCTCCAGCCCTACAGCCCTCTACCCCTGATGCCCTCTACCCCTCCTCAATAAAGTATTTATCAGCAAAGTTAGTGCTAGTGGGAGCTGCCTCCTGTAGGGGTGGGAGGGCCAGGAGACCAGAGGTGACAGAAGGTAACAGGGAGGGGCAGTTCCTCCTACTGCTCTGTATTCAAGTACCATGGTCTTGTAGTGGAGTGTGTGGAGGAGCGGAGTGATATGGGAGGACTTGGGAAGGTTGAACACCAGGTGGGCTGCAAGCATGCTAGATAAGTTGCAGGGGTTTGATAGCACAAGTAGTGAGCTCAGCCAACAGCTGGTTGCAGTAGTCCAGACGGGAGATGACAAGTGCCTGGATTAGGACCTGCACCACATCCTGTGTGATGTAAGGTCGTACACTACGGTTGTAGAGCATGAACCTGCAGGAGTGAGTCACTGCTTTGATGTTTGAAGAGAACGACAGGGTGTTGTCCAGGGTCACGCCAAGGTTCTTTGCACTCTGGGAGGGGGACACCGTGGAGTTGTCAACCCGTGATGGAGAGGGCTTGGAGCGGGCAGGCCGAGGTTGAGCTTGAAGTGATGGACTGACATCCAAGCTGAGATATCTGCCAGGCATGCAGAGATGCGTGTCGCCACCTGGGTGTCAGAAGGGGGAAGGAGATAGATAGATCCAACTTAGGCACCACAGAGAACAAGCAGTACCTAGCACCAAGGCAAGCAGTACCTAGCACCAAGGCAAGCAGTACCGATGCACCAAGACAAGCAGTACCTAGCCCCAAGGCAAGCAGTACCGATGCACCAAGACAAGCAGCACCTAGCACCAAGGCAAGCAGGAGCTATCACCAAGGCAAGCAGTACCGATGCACCAAGGCAAGCAGTACCTAGCACCAAGGCAAGCAGTACCTAGCGCCAAGGCAAGCAGTACCGATGCACCAAGGCAAGCAGTACCTAGCACCAAGGCAAGCAGTACCGATGCACCAAGGCAAGCAGTACCTAGCGCCAAGGCAAGCAGTACCGATGCACCAAGGCAAGCAGTACCTAGCACCAAGGCAAGCAGTACCGATGCACCAAGGCAAGCAGTACCTAGCGCCAAGGCAAGCAGTACCTAGCACCAAGGCAAGCAGTACCGATGCACCAAGGCAAGCAGTACCTAGCACCAAGGCAAGCAGTACCTAGCACCAAGGCAAGCAGTACCTAGCGCCAAGGCAAGCAGTACCAATGCACCAAGGCAAGCAGTACCTAGCACCAAGGCAAGCAGTACCTAGCCCCACGGCAAGCAGTACCGATGCACCAAGGCAAGCAGTACCTAGCACCAAGGCAAGCAGTACCTAGCACCAAGGCAAGCAGTACCGATGCACCAAGGCAAGCAGTACCTAGCACCAAGTCTGGAACCAACAGGACCCTGAACAGCTTCTATCCCCAAGACATAACACTGATAAATAGTTAGTTAAATAGTTAACCAAATAGCTACCTGGACTTACAACTGACCCTGCATCTGCGTTGTTGGGAAGGACACATAAGTCAGCATTCACACCCGTTGTTTACCAAGCATGTGACAAATAAAAATTGATTGATTTATTTTATTTCACCTTTATTTAACCAGGTAGGCAAGTTGAGAACAAGTTCTCATTTACAATTGCGACCTGGCCGAGATAAAGCAAAGCAGTTCGACACATACAACGACACAGAGTTACACATGGAGCAAAACAAACATACAGTCAATAATACAGTAAATTTGATTTGATCTCGGTGTCAGACTGGTAAACTGGGCCCTTTATGGTTGGTGTCCATCACAAGGGACAGAAACTGGGCCCTTTATGGTCAGTATTCATCACTAGGGACAGAAACTGGGCCCTTTATGGTTGGTGTCCATCACTAGGGACAGAAACTGGGCCCTTTATGGTTGGTGTCCATCACTAGGGACAGAAACTGGGCCCTTTATGGTTGGTGTCCATCACTAGGGACAGAAACTGGGCCCTTTATGGTCAGTATTCATCACTAGGGACAGAAACTGGGCCCTTTATGGTCAGTATTCATCACTAGGGACAGAAACTGGGCCCTTTATGGTCAGTATTCATCACTAGGGACAGAAACTAGGCCCTTTATGGTCAGTATTCATCACTAGGGACAGAAACTGGGCCCTTTATGGTCAGTATTCATCACTAGGGACAGAAACTGGGCCCTTTATGGTCAGTATTCATCACTAGGGACAGAAACTGGGCCCTTTATGGTCAGTATTAATCACTAGGGACAGAAACGGGGCCCTTTATGGTCAGTATTCATCACTAGGGACAGAAACTGGGCCCTTTATGATCAGTATTCATCAATAGGGACAGAAACTTGGGCCCTTTATGGTCAGTATTCATCACTAGGGACAGAAACTGGGCCCTTTATGGTTGGTGTCCATCACTAGGGACAGAAACTGGGCCCTTTATGGTTGGTGTCCATCACTAGGGACAGAAACTGGGCCCTTTATGGTCAGTATTCATCACTAGGGACAGAAACTGGGCCCTTTATGGTTGGTGTCCATCACTGGGGACAGAAACTGGGCCCTTTATGGTCAGTATTCATCAATAGGGACAGAGACTAGGCCCTTTATGGTCAGTTGTTGGGAAGGACACATAAGTCAGCATTCACACCCGTTGTTTACCAAGCATGTGACAAATAAAAATTGATTGATTTATTTTATTTCACCTTTATTTAACCAGGTAGGCAAGTTGAGAACAAGTTCTCATTTACAATTGCGACCTGGCCGAGATAAAGCAAAGCAGTTCGACACATACAACGACACAGAGTTACACATGGAGCAAAACAAACATACAGTCAATAATACAGTAAATTTGATTTGATCTCGGTGTCAGACTGGTAAACTGGGCCCTTTATGGTTGGTGTCCATCACAAGGGACAGAAACTGGGCCCTTTATGGTCAGTATTCATCACTAGGGACAGAAACTGGGCCCTTTATGGTTGGTGTCCATCACTAGGGACAGAAACTGGGCCCTTTATGGTTGGTGTCCATCACTAGGGACAGAAACTGGGCCCTTTATGGTCAGTATTCATCACTAGGGACAGAAACTGGGCCCTTTATGGTCAGTATTCATCACTAGGGACAGAAACTGGGCCCTTTATGGTCAGTATTCATCACTAGGGACAGAAACTGGGCCCTTTATGGTCAGTATTCATCACTAGGGACAGAAACTGGGCCCTTTATGGTCAGTATTCATCACTAGGGACAGAAACTGGGCCCTTTATGGTCAGTATTAATCACTAGGGACAGAAACTGGGGCCCTTTATGGTCAGTATTCATCACTAGGGACAGAAACTGGGCCCTTTATGATCAGTATTCATCAATAGGGACAGAAACTGGGCCCTTTATGGTCAGTATTCATCACTAGGGACAGAAACTGGGCCCTTTATGGTTGGTGTCCATCACTAGGGACAGAAACTGGGCCCTTTATGGTTGGTGTCCATCACTAGGGACAGAAACTGGGCCCTTTATGGTCAGTATTCATCACTAGGGACAGAAACTGGGCCCTTTATGGTTGGTGTCCATCACTGGGGACAGAAACTGGGCCCTTTATGGTCAGTATTCATCAATAGGGACAGAGACTAGGCCCTTTATGGTCAGTATTCATCACTAGGGACAGAAACTGGGCCCTTTATGGTTGGTGTCCATCACTAGGGACAGAAGACTCTGCTCCATCTGGAGGAAGGAGATACAACTGAAACGTTTAGCTACTCCTTTAGGGGGAAAAGACACAGGCATTTCTAAAGGTACAGTGAGGAAATACTGCCCTTTCTGAATTGAAAACTAGTCCTAATTGAGATGTAGATTATTTTCAACCACAGATTAATTGGGGGGCAACACTTGTGCACTTCTACACCGATATACATCACTTCCATGCACCAATAGCTTCCCAGATGGTACTGAAACAGAATGTTCCGGTACTATGAGAGGTGAGGAGGTCTCCTGTTGACAGATTGAAAGGGATGGGATGACTCAAGGTGAATCAGAGGGCAGACGTGTGAGAATCCAAGGGCCTCTTTTTAAAACAGAGCATGCACCGACCACGACACGTCCGCTAGCTACTGGTTCTTCACAGTACCTCTCTCTCTCTCTGTCTTTCTCCCCCTCCTCTCGCTCTCCCTCCCCTTCTCTCTCCCCCTCTCTATATCTCTCTCTCCACCTTCCCTCTCTCTCTCTTTCTCTTTCTCCCTCCCCCTTCTCTCGCTCTATGTTCTCTCCCCCTCCCTCCCTCTCTCTCCCCTTTCTCTCTCTGTCCCCCTCTCCATCTCTGTCTCTGTCTCGCTCTCCACCTACCCTCACTCTCCCCCTCTCTCTTTCTTCCTCTCCCTCACTCTTCTCTCTCCCTCTCTCCTCCACTCTCTCTCTCTCTCTCTCCATCTCTCCCTGCTTGCCTTCCTGCCCATACATTTATCATGCAGTTTCACTTTTGTTAAGGCCATACATCATGTGATCACTCATAGCCCGGTGTTGGTTGGTCACCATGTCAGAAAGATGGCCATTCTTTCATTGTCAGGAAGGCAAGCATCAAAGAGGGGAGAAAGGGAGACAGACAGGGAAAGAGGGGGGAGGGGAGACAATGAAAGATGGCTGACAGTTCAACTAACACAGGGAGGGAGGGAGACGGGAGGGAGGGAGACTAGACAGAGTGATGAATGGATGGGAGACAGGAAGGCAAGACAGGGAGGGAGGAGGGGGAGGGAAGCAGGGGGAGGGAGACAGGGAGGGAGACAGACAGGGAGGGAGACAGGGAGGGGAGGGAGGAGACAGGGGGGAGGGAGGGGCAGGGACAGGGAGGGAGGAGAGGGAGGGAGGGAGACAGGGAGGGGGAGGGAGGCAGGGAGGGAGACAGGGAGGGAGAGAGACAGGGGGAGGGAGACAGGGAGGAGGGAGACAGGGAGGGAGGCAGGGAGGGAGGGGAGGCAGGGGAGGGAGGGAGGGGAGGGACAGGGAGAGGCAGGGGAGGGAGGCAGGGGAGGGAGGGAGGGGAGGGAGGGAGGGTAGGGGAGGGGCAGGCAGGCAGGAGGGAGGGAGACAGGGAGGCAGGCAGACAGGCAGGCAGGCAGGCAGGCAGGCAGGGAGGGAGGGAGGGAGGGGAGACAGGGGGGGAGGGAGACAGGGAGGGAGGGACAGGGAGGCAGGGAGGGAGACAGGGAGGGAGACAGGGAGGGAGGCAGGGAGGGAGGCAGGCAGGGAGGGAGGAGGGAGGAAAGCAGGGAGGGGGAGGGGCAGGAGGCAGGCAGGGAGGGGGAGACAGGAAGGGAGGGCAGGAGGCAGGCAGGGAGGGAGGGAGACAGGGAGGGAGGCAGGAGGGAGGGAGAAAAACAGGGAGGGGACAGGGAGGGAGGCAGGCAGGCAGGGAGGGGGGAGGGAGACAGGGAGGGAGGCAGGGAGGGAGGCAGGCAGGGAGGAGACAGAGGGAGGCAGGGAGGGGAGGGAGGCAGGAGGGAGGGAGGGAGACAGGGAGGGAAGCAGGAGACAGGCAGGGAGGCAGGCAGGGAGGGAGGGAGGGAGGGAGGTAGGCAGGCAGAGGGAGGGAGGCAGGCAGGCAGGGAGGGAGGAGGGAGGTAGGCAGGGGCAGGGAGGCAGGCAGGCAGGCAGGGAGGGAGGGAGGGAGGGAGGAGACAGGCAGGGAGGGAGACAGGGAGGGAGGCAGGGAGACAGGGAGGCAGGGAGGGGAGGGAGACAGGGAGGAGGAGACAGGGAGGGAGGAGAGGGAGACAGGGGTAGGGAGGGAGGAGGGAGGGAGGGAGGTAGGAGGCAGGCAGGGAGGGAGGCAGGCAGACAGGCAGGCAGGCAGGCAGGCAGGCAGGGAGGGAGGGAGGGAGGGAGGGAGGGAGGCAGGGAGGGAGGCAGGGAGGGAGGCAGGGAGAGAGGCAGGCAGGCAGGAAGGTAGGGAGGGAGGGAGGGAGGTAGGCAGGCAGGTAGGGAGGCAGGCAGGCAGGATGGAGGGAGGGAGGGAGGCAGGCAGGCAGGCAGGCAGGCAGGCAGGCAGGCAGACAGGCAGGGGCAGGCAGGGAGGGAGGGAGGGAGGGAGGGAGACAGGGGGAGGCAGGTTTGGGGAGGGAGGCAGGGAGGGAGGCAGGGTGGGAGGGAGACAGGGAGGGAAGCAGGGAGACAGGCAGGCAGGCAGGAAGGTAGGGAGGGAGGGAGGTAGGCAGGCAGGCAGGTAGGGAGGCAGGCAGGCAGGCAGGAAGGTAGGGAGGGAGGGAGGGAGGTAGGCAGGCAGGCAGGCAGGCAGGCAGGCAGGCAGGCAGGCAGGGAGGGGAGGCAGGTAGGCAGGTAGGGAGGCAGGCAGGCAGGAGGTAGGGAGGGAGGGAGGGAGACAGGGGAGGGAGGCAGGCAGGCAGGAAGGTAGACAGGGAGGGAGGGAGGGGAGGGAGGGAGGACAGGGAGGGAGGGAGGCAGGGAGGGAGAGCAGGGAGGAGACAGGGAGGGAGGGGAGGGAGGGAGGGAGGGGGAGGGAGGGAGACAGGGAGGGAAGACAGGGAGGGAGACAGGCAGGGAGGGTAGGCAGGTAGGGGAGGGGAGACAGGGAGGGAGGAGGAAGGGGAGGAGACAGACAGGGAGGGAGGCAGGCAGGGAGGGGGAGGGACAGGGAGGGAGGGAGGCAGGGAGGGAGGAGGGAGACAGGGAGGGAGGGAGACAGGGGGAGGGAGGGAGGGGAGGCAGGAGGCAGAGGGGAGGGAGACAGGCAGGAGGAGGCAGGGAGGGGAGGAGGGAGGGAGGGGCAGACAGGGAGGGAGGGAGGCAGGGAGGGAGGGACAGAAGGGAGGACAGGGAGGGAGACAGGGAGGAGGCAGGGAGGAGGGAGGACAGGGCAGGGAGGCAGACAGGGAGGGAGGCAGGCAGGGGAGAGGGGAGGGGGAGACAGGAGGGAGACAGGAGGGAGGCAGGGAGGGAGGCAGGGAGGAGGCAGGGAGGAGGGAGACAGGGGAGGGAGACAGGGAGGGAGGCAGGCAGGGAGGGACAGGGAGGGAGGCAGGCAGGGAGGGGGAGGGGAGGGGAGGAGACAGGGAGGGAGGCAGGGGAGACAGGGAGGGAGGCAGGGAGGAGGCAGACAGGGAGGGAAGCAGGCAGGCAGGCAGGCAGGCAGGAAGGGAGGGAGGGAGGGAGGGAGGGAGGTAGGCAGGGAGACAGGGAGGGAGGCAGGCAGGCAGGCAGGAAGGTAGGGAGGGAGGGGGAGGGAGGGAGGTAGGCAGGCAGGCAGGCAGGCAGACAGGCAGGCAGGCAGGCAGGGAGGGAGGGAGGGAGGGAGGGAGGGACAGGGAGGGAGGCAGGAGGGGAGGGAGGCAGGGAGGGAGACAGGGAGGGAGACAGGGAGGGAAGCACAGGGAGGGAGGAAGGGGAGAGACAGGCAGGAGGCAGGCAGGTAGGGAGGCAGGGAGGGAGGCAGGGGTGGGAGGGAGGCAGAGGAAGGTAGGAGGGAGGGAGGGAGGGAGGGAGGGAGGCAGGGAGGGAGGCAGGCAGAGGCAGGCAGGCAGGCAGGCAGGCAGGCAGGGAGGGAGGTAGGGAGGGAGGGAGGGGAGGGCAGGGAGGGAGGCAGGTAGGCAGGCAGGCAGGCAGGAAGGTAGGGAGGCAGGCAGGTAGGGAGGCAGGCAGGCAGGAAGGTAGGGAGGGGGAGGGAGGGAGGGAGGGAGGTAGGCAGGCAGGCAGGGAGCAGGCAGGCAGGCAGGCAGGCAGGCAGGCAGGGCAGGCAGGCAGGCAGGGAGGGAGGGAGGGAGGAGGCAGGCAGGCAGGGAGGGAGGGGGAGGGAGGGAGGCAGGGAGGAGGCAGGGTGGGAGGGAGGGAGGGGGAGGGAGACAGGCAGGGGCAGGGAGGTAGGGAGGGAGGGAGGAGGTAGGGAGGTAGGGGCAGGTAGGGAGGGAGGGAGGAGGCAGGCAGGCAGGAGGCAGGCAGGGAGGGGGGAGGAGGGAGGTAGGGAGGTAGGAGGCAGGGAGACAGGCAGGGAGGGAGGCAGGTAGGGGTAGGCAGGCAGGCAGGAAGGTAGGGAGGGAGGGAGGGAGCAGGCAGGCAGGCAGGCAGGCAGGGAGGGAGGGAGGCAGGGAGGAGACAGGCAGGGAGGGAGACAGGGAGGGAAGCAGGGAGACAGGGAGGGAGGCAGGCAGGGTGGGAGGGAGACAGGAGGGGCAGGCAGGCAGGAAGGTAGGGAGGGAGGGAGGAGGTAGGCAGGGAGGGAGGGAGGAGGGGCAGACAGGCAGGGGCAGGAGGCAGGGAGGGAGGGAGGGAGGGAGGTAGGCAGGCAGGCAGGCAGGCAGGCAGGCAGGCAGGCAGACAGGCGGAAGGGCAGGCAGGCGGGCAGGCAGGCAGGCAGGCAGGCAGGCAGGGAGGGAGGGAGGGAGGGAGGTAGGGAGGGAGGGAGGAGGCAGGCAGGGAGGGAGGCAGGGAGGAGGGAGGCAGGGTGGGAGGGAGACAGGGAGGGAAGCAGGGAGACAGGCAGGCAGGCAGGAAGGTAGGGAGGGAGGGAGGGAGGTAGGGCAGGCAGGTAGGGAGGCAGGCAGGCAGGCAGGCAGGTAGGAAGGTAGGAGGGAGGGAGGGAGGTAGGCAGGCAGGTAGGTAGGGAGGGGAGGGAGGGAGGCAGGCAGGCAGGCAGGCAGGCAGGCAGGCAGGGGAGGGAGGGAGGGAGGGAGGGAGACAGGCAGGGAGGGAGGGAGAGGGGCAGGGAGGGAGGCACAGGCAGGGAGGGAGGCAGGCAGGCAGGCAGGAAGGTAGGGAGGGAGGGAGGTAGGGGTAGGGAGGCAGGCAGGCAGGCAGGAAGGTAGGGAGGGAGGGAGGGAGGGAGGGAGGTAGGCAGGGAGGGAGGCAGGCACAGGTAGGGAGGGAGGGAGGCAGGCAGGCAGGAAGGTAGGGAGGGAGGGAGGAGGTAGGCAGGCAGGAGGGAGGCAGGCAGGCAGGAAGGTAGGAGGAGGGAGGGAGGGACAGGGAGGGAGGGAGAGGCAGACAGGGGCAGGCAGGCAGACAGGGAGGGAGGGAGGGAGGGAGGCAGGCAGGGAGGAGGGGAGGAGGGAGACAGGGAAGGAGGGGAGGGACAGGGGGGTAGGGAGGGAGACAGGGAGGGAGACAGGGAGGGGCAGAGGGGCAGGCAGGAAGGGAGGGAGGGAGGGACAGGCAGGCAGGTAGGAGGCAGGCAGGCAGGCAGGCAGGAAGGTAGGGAGAGGGAGGGAGGGGAGGCAGGCAGGGAGGGGCAGACAGGCAGGCAGGGAGGGCAGGCAGGCAGGGAGGGAGGGACAGGCACAGGGAGGGAGGCAGGCAGGGAGGGAGGCAGGGAGGGAGGGAGGGGGCAGGCAGGGGTAGGGAGGGAGGGAGGCAGGGAGGGGAGACAGGGGCAGGCAGGCAGGCAGGCAGGCAGGGAGGCAGGCAGGCAGGGAGGGAGGGAGGGAGGGAGGAGGGAGGACAGAGGGAGACAGGGAGGGCAGGGAGACAGGGAGGGAGGCAGGGGAGGCAGGGAGGGAGGGAGACAGGAGACAGGGAGGCAGGCAGGCAGGCAGGGAGGGAGGGAGGGAGGGAGGGAGGGAGGTAGGCAGGCAGGGAGGCAGGCAGGCAGGCAGGGCAGGAAGGTAGGGAGGAGGGAGGGAGGCAGGCAGGCAGGCAGGCAGGCAGGCAGGCAGGCAGGCAGGCAGGCAGGGGCAGGGAGGGAGGGAGAGGGAGGAGGGAGGGAGGGCAGGGAGGGCAGGCAGGAAGGTAGGGAGGGAGGAGGCAGGCAGGCAGGAAGGGAGGGGGCAGGGAGGCAGGCAGGGAGGCAGGCAGGCAGGGCACAGGCAGGAGGCAGGGAGACAGGGGCAGGGAGGCAGGAGGGAGGGAGACAGGAGGGAGGCAGGGAGGGAGGCAGGGGGACAGGGAGGAGGCAGGGAGGGAGGGAGACAGACAGGGAGGGAGGGACAGGGGCAGGCAGGCAGGAAGGTAGGCAGGGAGGGAGGGAGGGAGGGAGGCAGGCAGGCAGGCAGGGAGGGAGGGCAGGCAGGGAGGGGCAGGCAGGCAGGCAGGCAGGGAGGGAGACAGGGGGAGGGAGGCAGGGAGACAGGGAGGGAGGCAGGGAGGGAGGGGAGGGAGGTAGGCAGGGGTGGGAGGGGCAGACAGGGAGGGGAGGGAGGGAGGGAGGGAGACAGGCAGGCAGGCAGGCAGGCAGGTAGGGAGGGAGGGAGGGAGGGAGGGAGGCAGGTAGGCAGGCAGGTAGGGAGGGAGGAGGTAGGCAGGCAGGCAGGCAGGCAGGAAGGTAGGGAGGTAGGGAGGGAGGGAGGGAGGGAGGTAGGCAGGCAGGCAGACAGGCAGGCAGGCAGGCAGGGGAGGGAGGGAGGGAGGGAGGGAGGGAGGGAGGGAGACAGGCAGGGAGGGAGGGAGGGAGGGGCAGGAGACAGGGGGAGGGGGAGGGAGGCAGGGAGACAGGGAGGGGGAGGGCAGGGGCAGGCAGGAGGCAGGGTAGGGAGGGAGAGGCAGGGGAAGGAGGGAGGGAGGTAGGCAGGGAGGAGGCAGGCAGGCAGGCAGCAGGCAGGCAGGCAGGCAGGCAGGCAGGCAGGAAGGTAGGGAGGGAGGGAGGTAGGCAGGCAGGCAGGTAGGGGGCAGGGGCAGGCAGGCAGGCAGGAAGGTAGGGAGGGAGGGAGGGAGGGAGGGAGGGAGGCAGGGGGAGGAGGCAGGTAGGCAGGCAGGCAGGCAGGCAGGCAGGCAGGCAGGCAGGCAGGCAGGGGTAGGGAGGGAGGGAGGGAGGTAGGGAGGGAGGGGGCAGGCAGGCAGGCAGGCAGGCAGGCAGGGAGGGAGGGAGGTAGGGAGGGAGGGAGGGAGACAGGCAGGGAGGGAGGCAGGTAGGCAGGTAGGGAGGCAGGCAGGCAGGAAGGTAGGGAGGGAGGGAGGTAGGCAGGCAGGTAGGGAGGCAGGCAGGCAGGAAGGTAGGGAGGTAGGGAGGGAGGGAGGGAGGGAGGTAGGCAGGCAGGCAGGCAGGCAGGCAGGCAGGTAGAGAGGCAGGCAGGCAGGAAGGTAGGGAGGGGAGGGAGGGAGGAGGCAGGCAGGGAGGCAGGCAGGCAGGCAGGCAGGGGCAGGCAGGGAGGCAGGCAGGCAGGCAGGGAGGGAGGGAGGGAGGCAGGGAGGGAGACAGGGAGGGAGGGGAGGGAGGCAGGCAGGAAGGTAGGAGGAGGGAGGGAGGGGGGCAGGCAGGTAGGGAGGCAGGCAGGGGCAGGAGGCAGGGTGGGAGGGAGACAGGGAGGGAAGCAGGGAGACAGGCAGGCAGGCAGGCAGGCAGGCAGGCAGGCAGGCAGGCAGGCAGGGAGGGAGGGAGGGAGGTAGGCAGGCAGGCAGGTAGGGCAGGCAGGCAGGTAGGGAGGCAGGCAGGCAGGAAGGGAGGGAGGGAGGGAGGGGAGGCAGGGAGGGAGGGAGGGAGAGGCAGGCAGGCAGGCAGGCAGGTAGGCAGGCAGGCAGGCAGGAGGGGGAGGGAGGGAGGCAGGTAGGAGGAAGGCAGGCAGGAAGGTAGGAGGTAGGGAGGGAGGGAGGGAGGAGGGAGGAGGGAGGGAGGCAGGAGGGAGGGAGGGAGGGAGGGAGGAGGAGGGGCAGGAGGGAGGGAGGGAGGCAGGCAGGCAGGCAGGGGAGGGTAGGGAGGGAGGGAGGGAGGGAGGCAGGCAGGCAGGGGTAGGGAGGCAGGCAGGCAGGCAGGCAGGAGGTAGGGAGGGAGGGAGGTAGGCAGGCAGGTAGGGGCAGGCAGGCAGGCAGGCAGGGGAGGTAGGGAGGGAGGGAGGGAGAGGCAGGCAGGGAGGGAGGAGGGAGGGGAGGGGGAGGGAGGGAGACAGGCAGGGGGAGGGAGACAGGGAGGGAGGGAGGCAGGGAGGGGAGGCAGGAAGGTAGGGAGGAGGGAGGGAGGGAGGTAGGGAGGGAAGCAGGGAGACAGGCAGGCAGGCAGGAAGGTAGGGAGGGAGGGAGGGAGGGAGGGAGGGAGGGGGAGGGGCAGGGAGGAAGGTAGGGAGGGGAGGGAGGGAGGGAGGGGCAGGCAGGGAGGGCAGGCAGGCAGGCAGGCAGGAGGTAGGGAGGGAGGGAGGAGGGAGGGAGGTAGGCAGGCAGGCAGGCAGGCAGGCAGGCAGGCAGGCAGGGACAGGGAGGCAGGCAGGGGAGGGAGGAGGTAGGGAGGGAGGCAGGGAGGGAGGCAGGCAGGAAGGTAGGGAGGGAGGGAGGGAGGCAGGCAGGCAGGCAGGCAGGCAGGCAGGCAGGCAGGGAGGGAGGGAGGGAGGGAGGGGAGAGGGAGGGAGGGAGACAGGCAGGGAGGGAGGCAGGTAGGCAGGTAGGGAGGCAGGCAGGCAGGAAGGTAGGGAGGGAGGGAGGTAGGCAGGCAGGTAGGGAGGCAGGGCAGGAGGCAGGAAGGTAGGGAGGTAGGGAGGGAGGGAGGGAGGCAGGGGCAGGGGAGGGAGGGAGGGAGGGGAGGGGCAGGGGAGGGGCAGGGGCAGGCAGGCAGGCAGGCAGGCAGGCAGGGAGGGAGGGAGGGAGGGAGGGAGGGAGGGAGGGAGACAGGCAGGGAGGGAGGCAGGTAGGCAGGTAGGGAGGCAGGCAGGCAGGAAGGTAGGGGGAGGGGGGGGGAGGTAGGGAGGCAGGCAGGCAGGCAGGCAGGAGGTAGGGAGGGAGGGAGGGAGGGAGGTAGGGAGGGAGGGAGGGAGGAAGGGAGGGAGGAGGCAGGAGGTAGGGAGGGAGGGAGGGAGGTAGGCAGGTAGCAGGCAGGCAGGCAGGGAAGGTAGGAGGGAGGGAGCAGGCAGGCAGGCAGGAAGGTAGGGAGGGAGGGAGGGAGGGAGGGAGGCAGGCAGGCAGGCAGGCAGGCAGGCAGGCAGGCAGGCAGGCAGGCAGGCAGGCAGGCAGGGAGGAGGGAGGGAGGGAGGGAGGGAGACAGGCAGGGAGGGAGGGAGGCAGGGAGGGAGGCAGGGAGACAGGCAGGCAGGCAGGCAGGCAGGGGGAGGGGCAGGGTGGGAGGGAGGGACAGGGAGGGGTAGGGAGGGAGACAGGCAGGCAGGCAGGCAGGCAGGCAGGAAGGTAGGGAGGGAGGGAGGTAGGCAGGCAGGCAGGTAGGGAGGCAGGCAGGCAGGCAGGAAGGTAGGGAGGCAGGTAGGGAGGGAGGGAGGGAGGGAGGGAGGGGGAGGGACAGGCAGGCAGGCAGGCAGGCAGGGAGGGAGGGGCAGGGGAAGGTAGGGAGGGGAGGGAGGGAGGCAGGGAGACAGGCAGGGAGGGAGGCAGGTAGGCAGGGAGGAGGGGAGGCAGGCAGGCAGGAAGGTAGGGAGGGAGGGAGGGGGAGGTAGGGAGGGAGGAGGGAGGCAGGCAGGTAGGGAGGCAGGCAGGCAGGAAGGTAGGGAGGAGGGAGGGAGGGAGGGAGGCAGGCAGGCAGGCAGGCAGGCAGGCAGGCAGGCAGGCAGGCAGGCAGACAGGCAGGCAGGCAGGGAGGCAGGGGCAGGGAGGTAGGGAGGGAGGGAGGGGCAGGCAGGCAGGGAGGGAGGCAGGCAGGGAGGGAGGCAGGGAGACAGGGAGGGAGGCAGGTAGGCAGGTAGGGAGGCAGGCAGGCAGGGTGGGAGGGAGACAGGGAGGGAAGCAGGGAGACAGGCAGGCAGGGAGACAGGCAGGCAGGAAGGTAGGGAGGGAGGGAGGGAGGGAGGGAGGGGTAGGGAGGGAGGGAGGCAGGCAGGCAGGAAGGTAGGGAGGCAGGCAGGGGAGGAGGGAGGCAGGCAGGCAGGCAGGCAGGAAGGTAGGGAGGGAGGGAGGGAGGGGAGAGGGAGGGAGGGAGACAGGCAGGGAGGCAGGCAGGTAGGCAGGTAGGGGAGGCAGGCAGGCAGGAAGGTAGGGGGAGGGAGGTAGGCAGGCAGGGAGGGAGGCAGGGAGGCAGGCAGGCAGGCAGGGGCAGGGAGGGGGGAGGAGGTAGGGAGGGAGGGAGGCAGGCAGGCAGGGAGGCAGGGAGGGAGGGAGGGAGGGAGACAGGCAGGGAGGGAGACAGGGAGGGAGGCAGGGAGACAGGGAGGGAGGCAGGGAGGGAGGCAGGGGGGAGGAGACAGGGAGGGAAGCAGGGAGACAGGCAGGCAGGTAGGCAGAAGGTAGGGAGGCAGGAGGGAGGCAGGCAGGGAGACAGGGAGGGAGGAGGGAGGGAGGCAGGTAGGGAGGGGAGGGAGGGAGGAGGGAGGGAGGCAGGCAGGGAGGCAGGCAGGCAGGAAGGTAGGTAGGGAGGGAGGGAGGGAGGTAGGCAGGCAGGTAGGAGGCAGGCAGGCAGGCAGGCAGGCAGGGAGGGAGGGAGGAAGGTAGGGAGGGAGGCAGGCAGGCAGGCAGGCAGGCAGGCAGGCAGGCAGGCAGGCAGGCAGGGAGGGAGGGAGGGAGGGAGGGAGGCAGGTAGGGAGGCAGGAGGGAGGGAGGGAGGCAGGCAGGGAGGGAGGGAGGTAGGCAGGGGGAGGCAGGCAGGCAGGGAGACAGGGAGGGAGGGAGGGAGGGAGGGGGCAGGCAGGGAGGGAGGTGGGAGGAGGGAGGCAGGGAGGGAAGGCAGGGAGGGAGGGGGAGGGAGGGGAGACAGGGGAGGGAAGCAGGCAGGCAGGCAGGCAGGCAGGAAGGTAGGTAGGGAGGGAGGGAGGTAGGCAGGTAGGCAGGCAGGCAGGAAGGTAGGGAGGCAGGCAGGCAGGCAGGCAGGCAGGAAGGTAGGAGGGGAGGGAGGGGCAGGCAGGGAGACATGGCAGGCAGGCAGGGAGGGAGACAGGGGGAGGAGGCAGGCAGGTAGGGAGGCAGGCAGGCAGGAGGCAGGGAGGTAGGCAGGCAGGTAGGGAGGCAGGCAGGCAGGAAGGTAGGGAGGGAGGGAGGGAGGGAGGGAGGTAGGGCAGGCAGGCAGAGGGAGGCAGGCAGGGAGGCAGGGGGAGGGGAGGGAGGGAGACAGGCAGGGAGGGAGGGAGGGAGGGAGGGAGGGAGGGCAGGGAGGGAGGGAGGCAGGAGGGAGGCAGGTAGGCAGGCAGGCAGGAAGGTAGGAGGAGGGAGGGAGGGAGGTAGGCAGGCAGGTAGGGAGGCAGGCAGGCAGGAAGGTAGGGAGGTAGGGAGGGAGGGAGGGAGGGAGGGAGGGAGGGAGGCAGGCAGGCAGGCAGGCAGGCAGGGAGGGAGGGAGGCAGGCAGGCAGGCAGGCAGGCAGGGAGGAGGGAGGGAGGGAGGGAGGGAGGGAGGGAGGGAGGGAGACAGGCAGGGAGGGAGGCAGGTAGGCAGGTAGGGAGGCAGGCAGGCAGGAAGGTAGGGAGGGAGGGAGGTAGGCAGGCAGGTAGGGAGGCAGGCAGGCAGGCAGGAGGGAGGTAGGGAGGTAGGCAGGCAGGGAGGCAGGGAGGGAGGGAGGTAGGGAGGGAGGCAGGGAGACAGGCAGGGGAGGCAGGCAGGTAGGGAGGCAGGCAGGCAGGAAGGGGTAGGGAGGGAGGGAGGGAGGCAGGCAGGTAGGGAGGCAGGCAGGCAGGAAGGGGGAGGGGGAGGGAGGGAGGGAGGTACAGGCAGGGAGGGAGGCAGGGAGGGAGGAGGGAGGCAGGGGAGGGAGGGAGACAGGGAGGGAGGAGGGGAGGGAGGAGGCAGGGAGACAGGGAGGGAGGCAGGGAGGGAGGCAGGGTGGGAGGGAGACAGGGAGGGAGGGCAGGGAGGGCAGGCAGGCAGGAAGGTAGGGAGGGAGGGAGGAGGGAGGTAGGCAGGCAGGCAGGCAGGCAGGCAGGGGTAGGGAGGCAGGCAGGCAGGAAGGTAGGCAGGAGGTAGGTAGGCAGGCAGGTAGGGAGGAGGCAGGCAGGCAGGTAGGAGGCAGGCAGGCAGGAAGGTAGGGAGGGGGAGGGGCAGGGAGGGAGGGAGGCAGGCAGGCAGGCAGGCAGGGGCAGGCAGGCAGGGGCAGGCAGGCAGGAAGGGGAGGGAGGGAGGGAGGGAGGGAGGGAGGGAGGGAGGGAGGGAGGGAGGGAGGGAGGGGAGGGGAGGCAGGCAGGCAGGCAGGCAGGCAGGCAGGAGGGAGGGAGGGAGGTAGGGAGGGAGGGAGGGGCAGGGAGGGAGGCAGGCAGGGAGGCAGGCAGGCAGGAAGGTAGGGAGGGAGGGAGGTAGGGGAGGGAGGGAGGAGGCAGGCAGGAAGGGAGGTAGGAGGGAGGGAGGGAGGGGCAGGCAGGCAGGCAGGTAGGGAGGGAGGGAGGTAGGCAGGCAGGCAGGAGGCAGGGAGGGAGGGAGGTAGGGAGGGAGGGAGGGAGGGGGAGGGAGGCAGGTAGGCAGGGAGGGAGGCAGGCAGGCAGGAAGGGTAGGGAGGGAGGAGGTAGGCAGGCAGGTAGGGAGGCAGGCAGGCAGGCAGGCAGGGAGGTAGGGAGGGAGGGAGGGAGGGAGGGAGGGAGGGAGGGATGCAGGCAGGCAGGCAGGGAGGCAGGTAGGGGAGGGAGGCAGGCAGGCAGGAGGTAGGGAGGGAGGGAGGGAGGGAGGGAGGGAGGGAGGCAGGGAGGAGGCAGGTGGGAGGGAGACAGGGAGGGAGGCAGGTAGGGAGGCAGGCAGGCAGGAAGGTAGGCAGGGAGGTAGGGAGGGAGGGAGGGAGGCAGGCAGGTAGGCAGGCAGGCAGGCAGGCAGGCAGGGAGGGGAGGGGGAGGGGGAGGGAGGGAGGGAGGGAGGGCAGGGAGGGAGGCAGGTAGGGAGGGAGGAGGGAGGTAGGGAGGGAGGCAGGGAGACAGGCAGGGAGGCGAGGCAGGTAGGCAGGGTAGGGAGGCAGGCAGGCAGGAAGGTAGGGAGGGAGGTAGAGGCAGGTAGGGAGGCAGGCAGGCAGGTAGGGAGGCAGGCAGGCAGGAAGGTAGGGCAGGTAGGGAGGGAGGGGCAGGGAGGGGCAGGGAGGGAGGGAGGAGGAGGGAGGGAGGGAGGGAGGGAGACAGGCAGGCAGGCAGGCAGGCAGGCAGGCAGGCAGGGAGGCAGGCAGGGAGGAGGGAGGAGGGAGGAGGGAGGGAGGGAGGAGACAGGCAGGGAGGCAGGCAGGGCAGGCAGGCAGGCAGGCAGGAAGAGGGAGGGAGGGAGGCAGGCAGGGAGGGAGGCAGGCAGGAAGGGAGGGAGGCAGGGAGGGAGGAGGGAGGGGGAGGGAGGGAGGGAGGCAGGGAGGGAGGGAGGCACAGGGAGGCAGGCAGGCAGGCAGGAGGGAGGGAGGCAGGCAGGGAGGGAGAGGCAGGGGCAGGCAGGCAGGAGTGGGGCAGGGAGGGAGGGAGGGAGGCAGGGAGGTAGGCAGGCAGGGAGGAGGAGGCAGGCAGGCAGGCAGGGAGGGAGGTAGGGAGGAGGCAGGCAGGCAGGCAGGAGGCAGGTAGGGGAGGGAGGGAGGCAGGCAGGCAGGCAGGCAGGCAGGCAGAGGCAGGCAGGCAGGCAGGCAGGAGGGGAGGTAGGGAGGGAGGGAGGACAGGGAGGGAGGGAGGTAGGCAGGCAGGGAGGGAGGCAGGGTGGGGGGAGGAAGCAGGGGAGACAGGCAGGCAGGCAGGAAGGTAGGGAGGCAGGCAGGCAGGAGGCAGGCAGGCAGGCAGGAAGGTAGGGAGGAGGGAGGGAGGGAGGGTAGGCAGGCAGGCAGGCAGGCAGGCAGGCAGGCAGGCAGGCAGGCAGGGAGGGAGGGAGGGAGGGCAGGGAGGGAGGGGAGGGAGGGCAGGCAGGCAGGCAGGCAGGCAGGCAGGCAGGCAGGCAGGCAGGGAGGGAGGGAGGGAGGGAGGGAGGGGGGGAGGCAGAGACAGGCAGGCAGGCAGGCAGGGGGGAGGCAGGCAGGGAGGGAGGTAGGGAGGGAGGGAGGGAGGAGGGAGGGTGGGAGGTAGGCAGGCAGGCAGGGAGACAGGCGAGGCAGGCAGGCAGGCAGGCAGGCAGGCAGGCAGGCAGGAAGGTAGGGGAGGGAGGAGACAGGCAGGGAGGGAGGGCAGGTAGGCAGGTAGGGAGGCAGGCAGGCAGGCAGGCAGGCAGGAGGGAGGGAGGCAGGGAGGGAGGGAGGGAGGGAGGGAGGTAGGCAGGCAGGCAGGCAGGCAGGCAGGCAGGGAGGAGGGGCAGGCAGGCAGGCAGGGGCAGGCAGGAGGGAGGGCAGGGAGGGAGGGAGGGGAGGGAGGGAGGGGAGGCAGGTAGGGAGGCAGGGAGGGAGGCAGGCAGGGAGGCAGGGGTGGAGGGAGGGAGGGAGGTAGGCAGGCAGGCAGGCAGGCAGGCAGGCAGGTAGGGAGGCAGGCAGGCAGGAGGGTAGGGAGGGAGGGAGGGGC
Source organism: Oncorhynchus masou masou (assembly GCF_036934945.1). NCBI lineage: Eukaryota > Metazoa > Chordata > Actinopteri > Salmoniformes > Salmonidae > Oncorhynchus > Oncorhynchus masou. Next base: position 937,214 of record NC_088235.1, read on the forward strand.
AGGCAGGCAGGGAGGCAGGCAGGGCAGGGAGGGAGGAGGGAGGGGAGGGAGGGGAGGGAGAGGGAGGTAGGCAGGCAGGCAGGCAGGCAGGCAGGCAGGGAGGGAGGGAGGGAGGCAGGCAGGCAGGGGAGGGCAGGCAGGCAGGCAGGCAGGCAGGGAGGGAGGGAGGAGGTAGGGAGGGAGGGAGGGAGACAGGCAGGGGGGAGGCAGGGAGACAGGGAGGCAGGCAGGCAGGTAGGGAGGCAGGCAGGCAGGAAGGTAGGGAGGGAGGGAGGGAGGGAGGCAGGCAGGCAGGTAGGGAGGCAGGCAAGCAGGCAGGAAGGTAGGGAGGGAGGGAGGGAGGGGGAGGGAGGTAGGCAGGCAGGCAGGCAGGCAGGCAGGCAGGGAGGCAGGCAGGCAGGCAGGCAGGCAGGCAGACAGGCAGGCAGGCAGGCAGGCAGGCAGGGAGGAGGGAGGGAGGAGGGGTAGGGAGGGAGGGAGACAGGCAGGGAGGAGGCAGGTAGGCAGGTAGGGAGGCAGGCAGGCAGGAAGGCAGGGAGGGGAGGGAGGGAGGGAGGTAGGGAGGGCAGGGAGGGAGGGCAGGCAGGCAGGCAGGCAGACAGGGAGGGAGACAGGGAGGGAGGGAGGGAGACAGGGAGGGAGGCAGGGGAGACAGGGAGGGAGGGGAGACAGGGGCAGGCAGGCAGGGAGGCAGGGAGGGAGGGAGGAGGCAGGGTGGGAGGGAGACAGGGAGGGAAGCAGGGGAGGCAGGCAGGCAGGAAGGTAGGGAGGGAGGCAGGCAGGGAGGCAGGCAGGCAGGAAGGTAGGGAGGGAGGGAGGGAGGGAGGCAGGTAGGCAGGCAGGCAGGCAGGCAGGGAGGGAGGGAGGGAGAGGGAGGAGGGAGGGAGGGAGACAGGCAGGGAGGCAGGCAGGCAGGAGGCAGGCAGGCAGGAAGGTAGGGAGGGAGGGAGAGGCAGGCAGGTAGGGAGGGAGGGGAGGGAGGTAGGGAGGGGCAGGCAGGCAGGCAGGCAGGCAGACAGGCAGGCAGGCAGGCAGGCAGGCAGGCAGGCAGGCAGGGGAGGGAGGGAGGGAGGGACAGGGAGGGAGGGAGACAGGGAGGGAGGCAGGAGACAGGAGGCAGGGAGGGAGGGAAGCAGGGAGACAGGCAGGCAGGCAGGAGGCAGGGGTAGGGGAGGCAGGCAGGCAGGCAGGTAGGGAGGCAGGCAGGCAGGCAGGAAGGTAGGGAGGGAGGGAGGAGGGAGGGTGGTAGGCAGGCAGGCAGGCAGGCAGGCAGGCAGAGGCAGGCAGGCAGGCAGGCAGGCAGGGAGGAGGGAGGGCAGGTAGGCAGGGAGGGAGGCAGGGACAGGCAGGGAGGGAGGCAGGTAGGCAGGTAGGGAGGCAGGCAGGAAGGTAGGGAGGGAGGGAGGGAGGGAGGCAGGGGAGGCAGGGGCAGGAAGAGGGAGGTAGGGAGGGAGGGAGGCAGGCAGGGAGGGAGGGAGGGAGGCAGGGAGGGAGGGAGGGAGGTAGGCAGGCAGGCAGGCAGGCAGGCAGGCAGACAGGCAGGCAGGCAGGCAGGCAGGCAGGCAGGCAGGCAGGGAGGGAGGGAGGGGAGGGAGAGGGAGGGGGAGGGAGAGGCAGGGAGGGAGGCAGGGAGGCAGGGAGGGAGGCAGGCAGGCAGGAAGGTAGGGAGGGAGGGAGAGGAGGCAGGCAGGCAGGAAGGTAGGGAGGCAGGCAGGCAGGCAGGTAGGCAGGCAGGCAGGTAGGGGCAGGCAGGCAGGGAGGGAGGCAGGCAGGCAGGCAGGCAGGAGGGAGGGAGGGGAGGGGCAGGGAGGGAGACAGGGAGGGAGGCAGGCAGGTAGGCAGGGAGGGAGGAGGCAGGAAGGCAGGGAGGCAGGCAGGCAGGGCAGGCAGGCAGGCAGGAAGGTAGGGAGGCAGGGAGGGAGGGAGGGAGGGAGACAGGCAGGGAGGAGGCAGGCAGGGGGGAGGCAGGGAGACAGGGAGGGAGGCAGGGAGGCAGGCAGGTGGGGGAGGGGAGGAGACAGGCAGGCAGGCAGGGACAGGCAGGGGCAGGCAGGCAGGCAGGGAGAGGGAGGGAGGGGAGGGAGGTACAGGCAGGGGGAGGCAGGCAGGCAGGAAGGTAGGCAGGTAGGGAGGCAGGCAGGGCAGGCAGGCAGGCAGGAAGGTAGGGAGGAGGGAGGAGGCAGGGAGGGAGGTAGGGAGGCAGGCAGGCAGGAAGGTAGGGAGGGAGGGGGCAGGGAGGGAGGCAGGCAGGCAGGAAGGTAGGGAGGCAGGGAGGGAGGGGAGGGAGGAGGGAGGCAGGGAGAGGGAGGGAGGGGGAGGGAGGTAGGCAGGTAGGCAGGCAGGCAGGCAGACAGGCAGGCAGGCAGGGAGGAGGGAGGAGGTAGGGAGGGAGGGAGGGAGACAGGCAGGGAGGGGAGGCAGGCAGGCAGGCAGGCAGGAAGGTAGGGAGGGAGGGAGGTAGGCAGGCAGGTAGGGAGGCAGGCAGGCAGGAAGGTAGGGAGGGAGGGAGGGAGGCAGGCAGGCAGGCAGGCAGGCAGGCAGGCAGGCAGGCAGGCAGGCAGGCAGGCAGGCAGGCAGGCAGGCAGGCAGGGAGGGAGGGAGGGAGGGGGAGACAGGCAGGGAGGGAGACAGGGAGGGAGGCAGGGACAGGGAGGGAGGCAGGGAGGGAGGCAGGGTGGGAGGGAGACAGGGAGGGAAGCAGGGAGACAGGCAGGCAGGCAGGCAGGAAGGTAGGGAGGGAGGGAGGGAGGCAGGTAGGCAGGCAGGAAGGTAGGGAGGGGAGGAGGCAGGGAGGTAGGGAGGGGGAGGGAGGCAGGCAGGCAGGCAGGAGGCAGGCAGGCAGAGGCAGGCAGGCAGGCAGACAGGCAGGCAGGCAGGCAGGCAGGCAGGGAGGGAGGGAGGGAGGGAGGGAGGCAGGGAGGGAGGCAGGTAGGCAGGTAGGGAGGCAGGCAGGCAGGAAGGTAGGGAGGGAGGGAGGTAGGCAGGCAGGTAGGCAGGGAGGCAGGCAGGAAGGAGGGGAGGTAGGGAGGGAGGGAGGGAGGGAGGGAGGGGCAGGCAGGCAGGCAGAGGCAGGCAGGCAGGCAGGCAGGCAGGCAGGCAGGCAGGCAGGCAGGCAGGGAGGGAGGGAGGGGAGGAGACAGGCAGGGCAGGGAGACAGGAGGAGGCAGGCAGGAAGGGGGAGGAGGGAGGAGGTAGGCAGGCAGGCAGGTGGAAGAGGGAGGCAGGGAGGGGCAGGGGAGGGAGGAAGGCAGGGTGGCAGGCAGGCAGGCAGGCAGGCAGGCAGGCAGGCAGGCAGGCAGGGAGGGGCAGGGAGACAGGCAGGGAGGAGGCAGGGAGACAGGGAGGAGGGGAGGGAGGCAGGGAGGGACAGGGGGAGGGAGGGTAGGCAGGCAGGCAGGCAGGCAGGCAGGAAGGTAGGGAGGGAGGGAGGTAGGCAGGCAGGTAGGGGCAGGCAGGCAGGCAGGAAGGTGGGAGGGAGGGAGGGACAGGGAGGGCAGGGAGACAGGCAGGCAGGCAGGCAGGAGGGAGGGAGAGGTAGGGAGGGACAGGGAGGGAGGGCAGGGAGGGAGGCAGGGAGGCAGGCAGGCAGGCAGGAAGGTAGGGGAGGCAGGCAGGCAGGCAGGCAGGAAGGTAGGGAGGGAGGAGGGAGGGAGGAGGCAGGCAGGCAGGCAGGCAGGCAGGGAGGCAGACAGGCAGGCAGGCAGGCAGGCAGGCAGGCAGGCAGGCAGGCAGGAAGGGAGGGAGGGAGGGAGACAGGGCAGGCAGGGAGGAGGCAGGGAGGGAGGGAGGAGGCAGGGAGGGAGACAGGCAGGGGCAGGCAGGCAGGGGAGGTAGGCAGGTAGGGAGGCAGGCAGGAGGAGGTAGGGAGGAGGTAGGCAGGGGGCAGGGAGGCAGGGAGGGAGGGAGGCAGACAGGCAGGGAGGCAGGAGGTAGGCAGGTAGGGAGGGAGGCAGGAAGGTAGGGAGGAGGCAGGCAGGAGGCAGGTAGGGAGGTAGGAGGAGGGAGGGAGGGAGGGGAGGAGGGAGGGCAGGTAGGGAGGGAGGGAGGGAGGTAGGCAGGCAGGCAGGCAGGCAGGCAGGCAGGCAGGCAGGCAGGCAGGCAGGCAGGCAGGCAGGCAGGGAGGGAGGAGGGAGGAGACAGGCAGGAGGGAGGTAGGCAGGGAGGAGGGAGACCAGGCAGGGAGGGAGAGGCAGGCAGGCAGGGAGGCAGGGAGGACAGGCAGGGGAGGCAGGCAGGCAGGAAGGCAGGCAGGCAGGAAGGCAGGGAGGGAGGAGGGAGGTAGGCAGGCAGGTAGGGAGGTGCAGGCAGGCAGGCAGGAAGGTAGGGAGGGAGGGGAGGGAGGCAGGAGGCAGGCAGGGGCAGGGGCAGGCAGGCAGGCAGGGAGGCAGGCAGGCAGGGAGGGAGGGGGAGGGAGGGAGGGAGGGAGGGAGGCAGGCAGGCAGGCAGGCAGGCAGGCAGGCAGGCAGGCAGGGAGGGAGGGAGGGAGGGAGACAGGCAGGGAGGGAGACAGGGGGAGGGAGGCAGGGAGACAGGGAGGGAGGCAGGGAGGGAGGCAGGATGGGAGGGAGACAGGGAGGGAAGCAGGGGAGACAGGCAGGCAGGCAGGCAGGCAGGAGGCAGGGGAGGGAGGGAGGGAGGGAGGTAGGCAGGCAGGTAGGGAGGCAGGCAGGCAGGCAGGAAGGTAGGGAGGGAGGGAGGTAGGCAGGCAGGCAGGGAATGACAGGCAGGCAGGCAGGCAGGCAGGCAGGCAGGCAGGGAGGGAGGGAGGGAGGTAGGGAGGGTTCAGGGAGGGAGGGAGGGAGGGAGACAGGCAGGGAGGGAGGCAGGTAGGCAGGTAGGGAGGCAGGCAGGCAGGAAGGTAGGGAGGGAGGGAGGGAGGTAGGCAGGCAGGTAGGGAGGCAGGCAGGCAGGAAGGTAGGGAGGTAGGGAGGGAGGGAGGGAGGGAGGCAGGCAGGCAGGCAGGCAGGCAGGCAGGCAGGGAGGTAGGTAGGCAGGGACGGCTGGGAGGTCCTCTTCAACCCAGAACAGCTAATGGAAGTTCCAAAGCCACACCGTGTCTCAACGTTGCCTGGAGATCACTACAGTTTCTACTGGTTCATGGAGGGGAATGACTCCATCAGCATGGAATCACTACAGTTTCTACTGGTTCATGGAGGGGAATGACTCCATCAGCATGGAATCACTACAGTTTCTACTGGTCCATGGAGGGGAATGACTCCATCAGCATGGAATCACTACAGTTTCTACTGGTTCATGGAGGGGAATGACTCCATCAGCATGGAATGGTGGATTCCTGAAGTGCAGCAAAGCTTTCATCGTCTGCCACTTTACACCACTAACACCCTCATCTAAACTGTTTGTCCTTAACAAAGGAGGAACAACATCCTACTGGTCCTAGTGTATCTGGGAGGTGTTGCCCCCCAGAATCCCCCACAGAGGGCCTGTAGTGTTCTGTTATCCCTCTCCCCCCTCTGCCTGTCTCACTGCATCGCTCTCCTTTCAGCTCCCACTGACCGAGTCGTTGTCTCATAAAGAGGAGTTTATCAAGGTGTGTTTATGAAGGAGAGCCTCTTTGATCCCACTGCCTTTATAACGCTTAAAACCTGCACCTTCTGTCCCGACCAGAATCCAGTCCCACAGAGGCCTGTTCTCCCTGAAGACCTGACTAACACTGTCTGTCCCGACCAGAATCCCACAGAGGCCTGTTCTCCCTGAAGACCTGACTAACATGGCAGCTCTCTACGGCATAAACTCACCGACAACCTGGTAATGTTTGAGACTGAAAGAAAGTTTCCAAATAATGACGAAACGTCACATGTATCTGAGACCCAGGTGAGACCTGTTGACCAGAAATCTATTATGCTCCCACAAAATGTCCATTGTCAAAGATTGACAGCTATTGTCGACCTTCAAATGTTTTAGGATATTTTCTCCCCATTAACCTGATATGTTGTGCTGCTGGTCGAGTTTGACCCATAGCCCCGTTTATAACTGCCACAAACATGCCTCCCTTGTCCTAATCTTGTTGTCACGCCCTGGTCTTAGTATTTTGTGTTTTCTTTATTTATTTGGTCAGGCCAGGGTGTGACATGGGTTTTGGTATGTGGTTTGTTTTGTCTTGGGGTTTTTCATAGGTATTGGGATTGTAGCTTAGTGGGGTGTTCTAGCTTAGTCTATGGCTGTCTGAAGTGGTTCTCAATCAGAGGCAGGTGTTTATCGTTGTCTCTGATTGGGAACCATATTTAGGCAGCCATATTCTTTGAGTGTGTCGTGGGTGATTGTCCTTGTTCCTGTGTTACTTTGCACCAGTATAGGCTGTTTCGGTTTTTGTGTTACGTTTCTTGTTTTGTAGTGTTTGTGTTTAGTTGTTTTTATTAAACATGAATCTCAATAGCCACGCCGCATTTTGGTCCGACTCTCCTTCACCTAAAGAAAGCCGTTACAGAATCACCCACCACAACAGGACCAAGCGGCGTGACAACAAGCAGCAGCAGCAGCAGCAAAATAAAAACTTCTGGACTTGGGAAGAAATCCTTGACGGGAGAGGACCCTGGGCTACACCAGGGGAGTGTACCCACCCCAAGGTGCAGCAGGAGACGAGGCAACAGGAGCAGCTCAAAGAGGAGCTGGAGGCAGCGAAGGTAGAGAGGCGCTGGTATGAGGAGGCAGCACGGCGGCGTGGATGGAAGACCGAGAGTCAGCCCCAAAAACTTCTTGGGGGGGGGGGAGGCTCACAGGAAGTATGGCGAAGCCAGGTAGGAGAACTGCGTCGACTTCTTGTGGTGACCGGGGGGGTAGAGAGACCGGACAGAGGCACCGTGTTATGCTGTGAAGCGCACGCTGTCCCCAGTCCGGGTGCATAGCACTAACATGCCACCCTTGTCCTAATCTTGTCCACATTCTGCTTGTCCCCACATTTTCAGAAACGTGTCTGCACATGGCGTTATAACGTGTCTCCTATCCGTTCGGCATTGTGACCACATTGTGGTGGTCCCTCCTTGTATACAAATGATTTAACAGCTATTCCTTCAAAACAATATTTATTTATTTTAAGGTAAATACTGATGCCATACGTCAATGGTGTCACCTGTCAATGATCTGTTTGATTACTCCATGTGTACCTCTGTGTTGTTGTTTGATTACTCCATGTGTAACTCTGTGTTGTTGTGTTTGTTTACTCCATGTGTAACTCTGTGTTGTTGTATGTTTACTCCATGTGTAACTCTGTGTTGTATGTTTGTTTACTCCATGTGTAACTCTGTGTTGTATGTTTGTTTACTCCATGTGTAACTCTGTTGTATGTATGTATGTATGTATGTATGTTTACTCCATGTCTAACTCTGTTGTATGTATGTTTACTCCATGTCTAACTCTGTTTGTGTGTTTACTCCATGTCTAACTCTGTTGTATGTTTACTCCATGCCCGCTTGACCCTATCCCCTCCTCTCTTCTCCAGACCATTTCCGGAGACCTTCTCCCTTACCTCACCTCGCTCATCAACTCATCCCTGACCGCTGGCTACGTCCCTTCCGTCTTCAAGAGAGCGAGAGTTGCACCCCTTCTGAAAAAACCTACACTCGATCCCTCCGATGTCAACAACTACAGACCAGTATCCCTTCTTTCTTTTCTCTCCAAAACTCTTGAACGTGCCGTCCTTGGCCAGCTCTCCCGCTATCTCTCTCAGAATGACCTTCTTGATCCAAATCAGTCAGGTTTCAAGACTAGTCATTCAACTGAGACTGCTCTTCTCTGTATCACGGAGGCGCTCCGCACTGCTAAAGCTAACTCTCTCTCCTCTGCTCTCATCCTTCTAGACCTATCGGCTGCCTTCGATACTGTGAATCATCAGATCCTCCTCTCCACCCTCTCCGAGTTGGGCATCTCCGGCGCGGCCCACGCTTGGATTGCGTCCTACCTGACAGGTCGCTCCTACCAGGTGGCGTGGCGAGAATCTGTCTCCTCGCCACGCGCTCTCACCACTGGTGTCCCCCAGGGCTCTGTTCTAGGCCCTCTCCTATTCTCGCTATACACCAAGTCACTTGGCTCTGTCATAACCTCACATGGTCTCTCCTATCATTGCTATGCAGACGACACACAATTAATCTTCTCCTTTCCCCCTTCTGATGACCAGGTGGCGAATCGCATCTCTGCATGTCTGGCAGACATATCAGTGTGGATGACGGATCACCACCTCAAGCTGAACCTCGGCAAGACGGAGCTGCTCTTCCTCCCGGGGAAGGACTGCCCGTTCCATGATCTCGCCATCACGGTTGACAACTCCATTGTGTCCTCCTCCCAGAGCGCTAAGAACCTTGGCGTGATCCTGGACAACACCCTGTCGTTCTCAACTAACATCAAGGTGGTGGCCCGTTCCTGTAGGTTCATGCTCTACAACATCCGCAGAGTACGACCCTGCCTCACACAGGAAGCGGCGCAGGTCCTAATCCAGGCACTTGTCATCTCCCGTCTGGATTACTGCAACTCGCTGTTGGCTGGGCTCCCTGCCTTTGCCATTAAACCCCTACAACTCATCCAGAACGCCGCAGCCCGTCTGGTGTTCAACCTTCCCAAGTTCTCTCACGTCACCCCGCTCCTCCGCTCTCTCCACTGGCTTCCAGTTGAAGCTCGCATCCGCTACAAGACCATGGTGCTTGCCTACGGAGCTGTGAGGGGAACGGCACCACAGTACCTCCAGGCTCTGATCAGGCCCTACGCCCAAACAAGGGCACTGCGTTCATCCACCTCTGGCCTGCTCGCCTCCCTACCACTGAGGAAGTACAGTTCCCGCTCAGCCCAGTCAAAACTGTTCGCTGCTCTGGCCCCCAATGGTGGAACAAACTCCTCACGACGCCAGGACAGCGGAGTCAATCACCACCTTCCGGAGACACCTGAAACCCCACCTCTTTAAGGAATACCTAGGATAGGATAAAGTAATCCTTCTCACCCCCCTTAAATGATTTAGATGCACTATTGTAAAGTGGCTGTTCCACTGGATGTCATAAGGTGAATTCACCAATTTGTAAGTCGCTCTGGATAAGAGCGTCTGCCAAATGACTTAAATGTAAATGTATGTCTAACTCTGTCGTATGTTTGTTTACTCCATGTCTAACTCTGTTGTATGTGTGTTTACTCCATGTCTAACTCTGTGTGTGTGTGTTTACTCCATGTCTAACTCTGTTGTGTGTGTGTGTGTGTTTACTCCATGTCTAACTCTGTGGTGTTGTTTGTGTCGAACTGCTTTGCTTTATCTTGGCCAGGTCACAGTTGTAAATGAGGACTTGTTCTCAACTTGCCTACCTGGTTAAATAGAGGTAAAAAAAATAATATTTGTATTAAAAAATGTAGAGAGCAGGATAATGACGAGTAAGATGGTTTCACTGTCCAGCTCCGTCTATATGTGTAAAGATATCCAGACACAATGTGTGCCTGATGACCTTATGACGTGGGTAGGAAGATCAGATCACAATGTGTCTTTTACACATCTACAGCTGTCTAATAATGTGGCTACGATCACAATTTGCACCAGGGCATAAACGGGGCTATTGACAATATGTATCTGTATTGTATGTGTTAAGTTGGGATGAATCTGGTCATTAATCAGTGGGTCATTGAACAGAGTGAAGCATTAGGCCTTAATAGGTAATACTTAAGAGTTAAGGTCACAGGAGTTGAGTTGGGGTCGGGACAGGGTCTATAGTTACTTAAATAGTTCTTGCACTAACGTCTTAGACTGATCACACTGCTACTGTTTATTATCTATCCTGTTGTCTAGTCATTTTATTCCTATTTATATCATAACTACTGTATCACCTCATGCTAAATCTTGCAGAATTTCTATATAAAAAATTAGGTTTTAGGTTTCACCTAATGCTAGCTAGCTAACGTTTCCTAGCCAGCTAACGTTTCCTAGCTAGGTAGGGACAGAGGAGCGTGTGAAATCATCCAGTCATCATGTCCAAAAGTGAAAAGAATCGTATACAGAATTTACCCTCTCTCTCCTCTGTCAACATATTTCACTTGTGAACAACGTATCTTTTGCACAATCTCTTCTGTCTGGCCTTTGCACACTTGCCATAGCTACGTCCATCCTGATTCTTCACGACGTCACGTTATGTCAGTTTAAACACAACATTCTGGGCACGTTCCAGGTGGTCTTTATTTCACAGTTGGGCTGATCTCACAAAATTGGGGGAAATTCTCAGAAACCAGCGAACCACCCCAGTAATATGACTTGGGATCTTCAGATGAGGCCTTCATTCCTGGAATAAATAAATCCACCGATGCATCATTAGGGTTTCAAACGTAGGGCAAGAGGCATCATGGGAGATGACTGTTGCTCTGAAAACTCCCCATTACAGTTCCTGGGACAGAGCAACAATGCATCACACTCAAACGTGAGAAAATAACTATAGTTTAACTGTGCAACCATTGAAAATGAGGTTGAATGATACACAATGGTTCAATATTAGACGCATTAATAAATGTCTAACAGCTGGAGGTAAATAGTGTCTCACTATTTGGCAAGCACTGACTGGCTATTTCACTATTTTGACCAATTTGTTATAACCCATTTATTAATGGTTTATAATAATTTACTAATGATTAAATAACCGTTAATAACGTAATAACAAATCCTCTATAAACCCTTTACAAATGGAACCTCATTGTAAAGAATAATCAACATTTGATTTGACAACCTATGTGCCCCTACCCTCTTACTGAACCCTGGGTTGCCCTGCTTCCTGAGTCTCCACACACACAATTACCCTGTGGTTACCCTCCCGTTACCCTGGGTGAACTACAGATGAACCCTGCTCTCTCTCTCTCTCTCTCTCTCTGAACCAGGCAGCTGCTCATACATCTGAATCCATGGTTCATTTCCAGCCCCAATTCATCAGCACAACCGCTCGCCCTCTCTCTCCCTCTATGATGTAACATCTGAACTGGCATCACCTCGCTCTGATCACTTCACGCTTGGAGGACCGGATTCTGCTGTGTTATGTCACAGGAAATGACTGTCTGTCAATCAATTCTTTGAAGCACAGCTCAACCTCAGTCATACCCCACCAGATATCTTCAGTCACACCCCCATCACATATCTTTGTCACAGCCCCACCAGATATCTCCAGTCACACCCCCACCAGATATCTCCAGTCACAACCCACCACCAGATATCTCAGTCACAACACCACCAGATATCTCCAGTCACAACCCCACCAGATATCTCCAGTCACAACACCACCAGATATCTCCAGTCACAACACCACCAGATATCTCCAGTCACCACCACCAGATATCTCCAGTCACACCACCAGATATCTCCAGTCACAACACCACCAGATATCTCCAGTCACACCACCACCAGATATCTCCAGTCACAACACCACCAGATATCTCCAGTCACAACACCACCAGATATCTCCAGTCACACCACCAGATATCACACACCCCCACCAGATATCTCCAGTCACACCCCCACCAGATATCTCCAGTCACAACACCACCAGATATCTCCAGTCACAACACCACCAGATATCTCCAGTCACAACACCACCAGATATCTCCAGTCACAACACCACCAGATATCTCCAGTCACAACACCACCAGATATCTCCACCACCAGATATCACACAACACCACCAGATATCTCCAGTCACACCACCACCAGATATCTCCAGTCACAACACCACCAGATATCTCCAGTCACAACACCACCAGATATCTCCAGTCACGCCACCACCAGATATCTCCAGTCACGCCCCCACCAGATATTATCTTCTCAACATGCACACACACACAGACACAGACACACACACACACAGCTGGAGATTGCTAATTTTTGGTTTCCTTCAAAATATCTGTTATGGTGTGGATTCAACTGTGTGTGAAACTGTGCAATACTTAGATCAGTTGAAACAAGTTTTTTTTGCTGCCTTCTGCTATTGTTGTCTCCTGGCTGACCAATCGGTTGTTTGTATCTTATTCCAGGAATCTAACAATGCTCTCATCTGATCCATTACAGGATCTGACTGCACCTGCACTACTGGGCCAGGAGCCAAGAAGCCAATATCCAGCCAGCGAGCTGCGGAGAGAGCAGTCTGTTTTACGGTCACTGGGTTAATACACGGCCACCAGGGTAGAGATGTCAGCTGCACAGTCAGAGCCTGGGGAGACACTCTGGCAGGGCAGGAGAGAAGAGAAGGGGGCAGCAGGGAGGGAGGGAGGCAGAATCACTGGAAAGGAAGGGGGATATGCTGGAGGTGCCCTGGAAGAGCTAACCCTAACCCTGGAGGATCCCCCCTCCCCTAACCCTGGAGGATCCCCTAACCCTGGAGGATCCCCCTCCCTGCTCCCCTAACCCTGGAGGATCCTCCCTGCTCCCCTAACCCTGGAGGATCCCCTCCCCCTGCTCCCCTAACCCTGGAGGATCCCCTCCCTGCTCCCCCTAACCCTGGAGGATCCTCCCTGGAGGATCCCCTCCCTGCTCCCCTAACCCCTCCCTGCTCCCTAACCCTGGATCCCCTCCCTGCTCCCCTAACCCTGGAGGATCCCCTCCCTGCTCCCCTAACCCTGGAGGATCCCCTGGGAGGATCCCCTCCCTGCTCCCCTAACCCTGGAGGATCCCCTCCCTGCTCCCCTAACCCTGGAGGATCCCCTCCCTGCTCCCCTAACCCTGGAGGATCCCCCTGCTCCCCCTAACCCTGGAGGATCCCCTCCCTGCTCCCCTAACCCTGGAGGATCCCCTCCCTGGAGGATCCCCTAACCCTGGAGGATCCCCTCCCTGGAGGATCCCCTAACCCTGGAGGATCCCCTCCCTGCTCCCCCTAACCCTGGAGGATCCCCTCCCTGCTCCCCCCCTGGAGGATCCCTGGAGGATCCCCTCCCTGGAGGATCCCCTAACCCTGGAGGATCCCCCCCTGCTCCCTGGAGGATCCCCTAACCCTGGAGGATCCCCTCCCTGCTCCCCTAACCCTGGAGGATCCCCTCCCTGCTCCCCCTAACCCTGGAGGATCCCCTCCCTGCTCCCCTAACCCTGGAGGATCCCCTCCCTGCCCCCCTAACCCTGGAGGATCCCTCCCTGCTCCCCTAACCCTGGAGGATCCCCAACCCTGGAGGATCCCCTCCCTGCTCCCCCTAACCCTGGAGGATCCCCCCTGGAGGATCCCCCTGAGGATCCCCTCCCTGCTCCCCTAACCCTGGAGGATCCCCTAACCCTGGAGGATCCCTCCCTGCTCCCCTAACCCTGGAGGATCCCCTCCCTGCTCCCCTAACCCTGGAGGATCCCTCCCCTGCTCCCCCTTGGAACCCTCCCTGATCCCCTAACCCTGGAGGATCCCCCTGCTCCCCTAACCCTGGAGGATCCCCTGCTAACCCTGGAGGATCCCCTCCCTGCTCCCCTAACCCTGGAGGATCCCTCCCTGCTCCCCTAACCCTGGAGGACCCTGGGAGGATCCCCTCCCTGCTCCTCTAACCCTGGAGGATCCCCTCCCTGCTCCCCTAACCCTGGAGGATCCCCTCCCTGGAGGATCCCCTAACCCTGGAGGATCCCCTCCCTGGAGGATCCTCCCCCTAACCCTGGAGGATCCCCTCCCTGCTCCCCCTAACCCTGGAGGATCCCCTCCCTGCTCCCCTAACCCTGGAGGATCCCCTAACCCCTGGAGGATCCTCCCTGCTCCCCAACCCTGGAGGATCCTCCCTGCTCCCCTAACCCTAGAGGATCCTGCCTGCTTCCCTAACCCTAGAGGATCCCTCCCTGCTCCCCTAACCCTGGAGGATCCTCCCTGCTCCCCTAACCCTAGAGGATCCTGCCTGCTTCCCTAACTGATGGAGGGAGGCAGGGATGGAGGGACTGATGGCGGGAGGGATGGTGGGACTGAGGGAGAGACTGATGGCGGGAGGGATGGTGGGACTGAGGGAGAGACTGATGGAGGGAGGGAGGGATGATGGGACAGAGGGAGAGACTGATGGAGGGAAAGAGGGATGATGGGACAGAGGGAGAGACTGATGGAGGGAAAGAGGGATGATGGGACAGAGGGAGAGACTGATGGAGGGAAAGAGGGATGATGGGACAGAGCGAGAGACTGATGGAGGGAGGGACTGACTATGTACCGAGTGTGAAAACAATAGATAACATCAGGTCACCCACTGAGCAGGAGATCACCCAGAGCAGCAGCAGGCCAAATCACCCTCAGACCCCCAAACATGTTGTCTTTGGCCCGGTCAGCCCACACATCTCCAGTCGACAGGCCCCATGCCTTGGCCACACCACAGAGTGTCCTGGGCCCCTGACACAGACCTCAAGCCTCTTCACACAGGAACCCTCCTAGAACCCAGACCTTGATCCTAGAAGGTAAAACCTGCTGTCGTAGGGACATGGCTGGAGCGGACAGAACAGACAGAGGAACCAGGAAGTAAAGCGTCCGAACACACACCCCTGTCATTGATCTGTGGAGGCGGTAGGGAGGTCGCAGGGAGGACAGATCAGACAGGCAGCCTCTGCCCTTGCTTTAAACTCTCACCCCCTCACCTCCACCGCCTCCTCGCCTCATCCCTTCCCTTTCCTCCCCCGACTCCCAGCCCCAAAGACACGAGCTGATTCAATCAGATTTGTCCGTTTTTTAAGGTCCTGACCCCTGTGCCTTCGGGAATGTGAACTTTTCCTGTTTGTTGATGCTCGTCAGGCCAACGCTTGTGGATAACAGCTGTGTGTGTGTTTGTGAGAGAGAAACGAACTCCATCTGTGGATAGCTCCTGTTCAGCCAATCACAAGCCCCGTCTCTGCATTTCCCCCTCTGCCAGTCCAAGTTTCACACTTTATAAACACACAGTAACAGGTGTTTACTACCACCTCAAACATCCAAAGGAAAGAGATGGAAACCTGTTGGTTGACACCGGCCCTGGGTGAATACCTGAGACACCGGCCCTGGGTGAATACCTGAGACACCGGCCCTGGGTGAATACCTGTGACACCGGCCCTGGGTGAATACACCGGCCCTGGGTGAATACCTGAGACACCGGCCCTGGGTGAATACACCGGCCCTGGGTGAATACCTGAGACACCGGCCCTGGGTGAATACCTGTGACACCGGCCCTGGGTGAATACCTGTGACACCGGCCCTGGGTGAATACCTGAGACACCGGCCCTGGGTGAATACCTGAGACACCGGCCCTGGGTGAATACCTGAGACACCGGCCCTGGGTGAATACCTGAGACACCGGCCCTGGGTGAATACCTGTTGGTTGACACCGGCCCTGGGTGAATACCTGTTGGTTGACACCGGCCCTGGGTGAATACCTGAGACACCGGCCCTGGGTGAATACCTGAGACACCGGCCCTGGGTGAACACCTGAGACACCGGCCCTGGGTGAACACCTGAGACACCGGCCCTGGGTGAACACCTGAGACACCGGCCCTGGGTGAACACCTGAGACACCGGCCCTGGGTGAACACCTGAGACACCGGCCCTGGGTGAACACCTGTGACACCGGCCCTGGGTGAACACCTGTGACACCGGCCCTGGGTGAATACCTGTGACACCAGCCCTGGGTGAATACCTGAGACACCGGCCCTGGGTGAATACCTGAGACACCGGCCCTGGGTGAATACACCGGCCCTGGGTGAATACCTGAGACACCGGCCCTGGGTGAATACCTGTGACACCAGCCCTGGGTGAATACCTGTGACACCGGCCCTGGGTGAATACCTGAGACACCGGCCCTGGGTGAATACACCGGCCCTGGGTGAATACCTGTGACACCGGCCCTGGGTGAATACCTGAGACACCGGCCCTGGGTGAATACCTGAGACACCGGCCCTGGGTGAATACCTGTGACACCGGCCCTGGGTGAATACACCGGCCCTGGGTGAATACCTGTGACACCGGCCCTGGGTGAATACCTGTGACACCGGCCCTGGGTGAACACCTGTGACACCGGCCCTGGGTGAATACCTGTGACACCAGCCCTGGGTGAATACCTGAGACACCGGCCCTGGGTGAATACCTGAGACACCGGCCCTGGGTGAATACACCGGCCCTGGGTGAATACCTGAGACACCGGCCCTGGGTGAATACCTGTGACACCAGCCCTGGGTGAATACCTGTGACACCGGCCCTGGGTGAATACCTGAGACACCGGCCCTGGGTGAATACACTGGGTGAATACCTGTGACACCGGCCCTGGGTGAATACCTGAGACACCGGCCCTGGGTGAATACCTGAGACACCGGCCCTGGGTGAATACCTGTGACACCGGCCCTGGGTGAATACACCGGCCCTGGGTGAATACCTGTGACACCGGCCCTGGGTGAATACCTGTGACACCGGCCCTGGGTGAATACACCGGCCCTGGGTGAATACCTGTGACACCGGCCCTGGGTGAATACCTGAGACACCGGCCCTGGGTGAATACCTGAGACACCGGCCCTGGGTGAATACCTGTGACACCGGCCCTGGGTGAATACACCGGCCCTGGGTGAATACCTGAGACACCGGCCCTGGGTGAATACCTGAGACACCGGCCCTGGGTGAATACCTGTGACACCGGCCCTGGGTGAATACCTGTGTATCGTCCCACTGTCCTGCTGTTGGCTGTTTGCGCTGAAGGCCTAACATGTGACAGGCAAGGAGGAGCCCAGGCAGTCGAGGGGGGCAGTAGAGTCAGTCTGCTGTCAGCAGAACAGATTTATGACGCCTCCTGTCACTTTGAACACTGCTCCTGTTTGCTTAATTAAAGACCCCTAACTACTCTACATGGTCTGTCTCAGCCCCTCAGCCCTCTGGTTCTCTACCCTGTCTCAGCCCCTCAGCCCTCTGGTTCTCTACCCTGTCTCTCTGGCTCAGCCCCTCAGCTCTCTGGTTCTCTATCCTGTCTATCTGGCTCAGGCCCTCAGCCCTCTGGTTCTCTACCCTGTCTCAGCCCCTCAGCCCTCTGGTTCTCTACCCTGTCTCTCTGGCTCAGCCCCTCAGCCCTCTGGTTCTCTATCCTGTCTCAGCCCTCAGCCCTCTGGTTCGCTACCCTGTCTCAGCCCCTCAGCCCTCTGGTTCTCTACCCTGTCTCTCTGGCTCAACCCCCTCAGCCCTCTGGTTTTCTATCCTGTCTCAGCCCTCAGCCCTCTGGTTCTATACCCTGTCTCAGCCCCTCAGCCCTCTGGTTCTCTATCCTGTCTCAGCCCCTCAGCCCTCTGGTTCTCTATCCTGTCTCTCTGGCTCAGCCCCTCAGCCCTCTGGTTCTCTATCCTGTCTCAGCCCCTCAGCCCTCTGGTTCTCTATTCTGTCTCAGCCCCTCAGCCCTCTGGTTCTCTATTCTGTCTCAGCCCCTCAGCCCTCTGGTTCTCTATCCTGTCTCTCTGTCTCAGCCCCTCAGCCCTCTGGTTCTCTATCCTGTCTCTCTGTCTCAGCCCCTCAGCCCTCTGGTTCTCTACCATGTCTCAGCCCCTCAGCCCTCTGGTTCTCTATCCTGTCTCTCTGTCTCAGCCCTCTGGTTCTCTACCCTGTCTCAGCCCCTCAGCCCTCTGGTTCTCTACCCTGTCTCAGCCCCTCAGCCCTCTGGTTCTCTACCCTGTCTCAGCCCCTCAGCCCTCTGGTTCTCTACCCTGTCTCTCTGTCTCAGCCCCTCAGCCCTCTGGTTCTCTATTCTGTCTCAGCCCCTCAGCCCTCTGGTTCTCTATCCTGTCTCAGCCCCTCAGCCCTCTGGTTCTCTACCCTGTCTCTCTGTCTCAGCCCCTCAGCCCTCTGGTTCTCTACCCTGTCTCAGCCCCTCAGCCCTCTGGTTCTCTACCCTGTCTCAGCCCTCTGGTTCTCTACCCTGTCTCAGCCCTCTGGTTCTCTACCCTGTCTCTCTGGCTCAGCCCTCTGGTTCTCTACCCTGTTTCAGCCCCTCAGCCCTCTGGTTCTCTACCCTGTCTCTCTGTCTCAGCCCCTCAGCCCTCTGGTTTTCTACCCTGTCTCAGCCCCTCTTTCATCCCCCATCCCTTCACCCCCATCCCTACACCCCCATCTCTTCATCCCCATCTCTTCATCCCTTCATACCTTCATCTATCATCCCTTCACCCCATCCCTTCATCCTCCATTTCTTCATCCCTTCATTCCCCATCCCTTCACTTCATCCCTTCATCCTTCATCTCCCATCACTTCATCCTTCATCTCCCACCCCTTCATCCTCCATCCCCCATCCATTCACTTTATCCCTTCATCCTTCATCCCCATCCACATCCCTTCATCCCCCATCCCTTCACTTCATCCCCCATCCCTCCACTTTATCCCTTCATCCCCCTCCACTTCATCCCTTCATCCACCATCCCTTCATCCTTCATCTCCCATCCCTCCTTTCCCTTCATCCTTCATCCCCCATCCCTTCATCCTCCATTCCCCATCCCTTCACTTCATCCCTCCATCCCTTCATCCCCCATCCCTTCACTTCATCCTCCACCCCCATCCCTTCATCCACCATCCCTTCATCCTTCACCCACCATCCCGTCATCCTTCATCCCCCATCCCTTCATCCTTCATCCACCATCTTCATCCCCCATCCACCACCCCCCATCCCTTCATCCCCCATACACTGCTCTTCATCATCTCATCACACTGCTCTTCATCATGTCAACACTCATCACACTGCTGTGAATAACACTGTCAATGAACCTCTTCTTTACTAATTGTTTTGTGTTGTTGATCGTACATCATCCCTCGTAGTCCAGCATCAATCAGCACTCTAAACACGTGGTGAGTGTGTTTTAGTAATCAACAATATTTAATAAATCATTGACTGTTCCTCTGAATGAACTGATTTAGTGAAGGTTAACTCATGGAAGGATGTTGCTATAATCAATATAAATATAGTTAGCTGCACCATGTCATGTTTTAACAATTTGACTCTGTTTTATTCAAACCATGTTAAATGTGTTTCTGGTCAAGTTGGTGTACTATGGGAAATGTGGAATCCCAAAATTCGTTGCATTGAATACCAAAGTCCTCTCTTTTTTCTGATTTGAATGTTCCACAGCGACCCCTGGTGGAGGCGATTAGAACTGGGGGAAATGAAATCTGTTGTGAGTGCCTTGAAGAGAACTGGCCAGAGAAGGGTACTTACCTCCCGGTAATAACAACAGGATGACAAAGGAATATTCACACACAATACAAGTATAATAATATATAAATATTATATGGGGGGGGGCCCATTGAGGTGGGGAGGGGAAATGTCCTAGGTGGCAAAGGTTCGGATGGATATCGTTATTTATCGCGTAGTAACAAACCCACACCTCACAACCTATTCGACCCCAAACATGTTCAAACTATTTACACCCTTCTTGTTTGCAGAGAGAACATTTTGCCATTTTAAAACAAATTTCCTGTAATTCTCCACATTCCACTATGTGTTGTGTGTGTTTGTATGATACCAGGGGTCGAAGCCCGACCAAGTTGGCTCCGTTCTGGTTCCGGACCGCCAGCAGAGTATGGGGGCTCAATATAGTAAGCAGATAGACCATCCAGCCTTAGGTTGTATGTGCTTGTCAATTAAGAGCGTTGGGCTAGTAACCGGAAGGTTGCAAGTTCAAATCCCCGAGCTGACAAGGTACAAATCTGTCGTTCTGCCCCTGAACAGGCAGTTAACCTGCTGTTCCCAGGCCGTCATTGAAAATAAGAATTTGTTCTTAACTGACTTGCCTAGTTAAATAAAGGTTAAATAAAAAATATGAATTTAAATAATGATTCCCAGATGGGGGATGTCTGTATTACAGACTCAACCTATCTCCAGGCTTTTTGTGTCCAGAGCAGGCCCCCTTTTTGTGTCCTCAGCCAGGCCCCAGCCTGTGTCCTCAGCCAGGCCCCAGCCCGTGTCCTCAGCCAGGCCCCAGCCCGTATCCTCAGCCAGGCCCCAGCCCGTGTCCTCAGCCAGGCCCCAGCCAGGCCCCAGCCCGTATCCTCAGCCAGGCCCCAGCCTGTGTCCTCAGCCAGGCCCCAGCCAGGCCCCAGCCCGTGTCCTCAGCCAGGCCCCAGCCCGTATCCTCAGCCAGGCCCCAGCCAGGCCCCAGCCTGTGTCCTCAGCCAGGCCCCAGCCCGTGTCCTCAGCCAGGCCCCAGCCAGGCCCCAGCCCGTGTCCTCAGCCAGGCCCCAGCCAGGCCCCAGCCCGTGTCCTCAGCCAGGCCCCAGCCTGTGTCCTCAGCCAGGCCCCAGCCCGTATCCTCAGCCAGGCCCCAGCCCGTGTCCTCAGCCAGGCCCCAGCCCGTGTCCTCAGCCAGGCCCCAGCCCGTATCCTCATCTAGGCCCCAGCCCGTATCCTCAGCCAGGCCCCAGCCCGTGTCCTCATCTAGGCCCCAGCCCGTGTCCTCAGCCAGGCCCCAGCCCGTATCCTCATCTAGGCCCCAGCCCGTATCCTCATCTAGGCCCCAGCCCGTATCCTCATCTAGGCCCCAGCCCGTATCCTCAGCCAGGCCTCAGCCAGGCCCCAGCCCGTGTCCTCAGCCAGGCCCCAGCCCGTATCCTCAGCCAGGCCTCAGCCAGGCCCCAGCCTGTGTCCTCAGCCAGGCCTCAGCCAGGCCCCAGCCCGTATCCTCAGCCAGGCCTCAGCCAGGCCCCAGCCCGTATCCTCAGCCAGGCCTCAGCCAGGCCCCAGCCTGTGTCCTCAGCCAGGCCCCAGCCCGTATCCTCAGCCAGGCCCCAGCCCGTGTCCTCAGCCAGGCCCCAGCCCGTGTCCTCAGCCAGGCCCCAGCCCGTGTCCTCAGCCAGGCCCCAGCCCGTGTCCTCAGCCAGGCCCCAGCCCGTATCCTCATCTAGGCCCCAGCCCGTATCCTCAGCCAGGCCCCAGCCCGTGTCCTCATCTAGGCCCCAGCCCGTGTCCTCAGCCAGGCCCCAGCCCGTATCCTCATCTAGGCCCCAGCCCGTATCCTCATCTAGGCCCCAGCCCGTATCCTCATCTAGGCCCCAGCCCGTATCCTCAGCCAGGCCTCAGCCAGGCCCCAGCCCGTGTCCTCAGCCAGGCCCCAGCCCGTATCCTCAGCCAGGCCTCAGCCAGGCCCCAGCCTGTGTCCTCAGCCAGGCCTCAGCCAGGCCCCAGCCCGTATCCTCAGCCAGGCCTCAGCCAGGCCCCAGCCCGTGTCCTCAGCCAGGCCCCAGCCCGTATCCTCAGCCAGGCCCCAGCCCGTATCCTCAGCCAGGCCTCAGCCAGGCCCCAGCCTGTGTCCTCAGCCAGGCCCCAGCCCGTATCCTCAGCCAGGCCTCAGCCCGTATCCTCAGCCAGGCCTCAGCCAGGCCCCAGCCTGTGTCCTCAGCCAGGCCTCAGCCAGGCCCCAGCCCGTATCCTCAGCCAGGCCTCAGCCAGGCCCCAGCCCGTATCCTCAGCCAGGCCTCAGCCAGGCCCCAGCCCGTATCCTCAGCCAGGCCTCAGCCAGGCCCCAGCCCGTGTCCTCAGCCAGGCCCCAGCCCGTATCCTCAGCCAGGCCTCAGCCAGGCCCCAGCCCAGTATCCTCAGCCAGGCCTCAGCCAGGCCCCAGCCCGTATCCTCAGCCAGGCCTCAGCCAGGCCCCAGCCCGTATCCTCAGCCAGGCCTCAGCCAGGCCCCAGCCCGTATCCTCAGCCAGGCCTCAGCCAGGCCCCAGCCCGTATCCTCAGCCAGGCCTCAGCCAGGCCCCAGCCTGTGTCCTCAGCCAGGCCCCAGCCTGTGTCCTCAGCCAGGCCCCAGCCCGTATCCTCAGCCAGGCCCCAGCCTGAGTCCTAAATGGAACCTTATTACCTATATAGCGCACTACTTTTATCCCATAGGGCTCCATTTGGGACACACACCTAGGCTGGGTGATACACCGACCGTCTCTCCCGACAGATGAGGCCGGGAGGGTTTTCTGTGATTGTGGTCTGACCTTAGAATGGCCGTCATCATTCAGGGTCATGACTCTGTGTCGTTGGGAAAGAGCTTGTCAGTCAGAATGTCACTAAGGTCTACATCGGTTATAATCTGCAGGTGACAAATGAAATGTGACGACTAGAAGTCCCATCAGAGGAATCCCTATCAGCTGTTGATTGGTAGTAATGCATTATATTCCACTTGTTGCCATTGTTTTGTTGAAAACCACATGATCATGCAGACATTTTTGAATGTATAAATTTATTTACAACACCTCTATGATACATTCCCACACGAATCAGACCGAGGTCACTGGTTTAGTAGATAAAGCTTTGGTATTAAATAGATTTCATCACATGGTTAAAAACATCCCAGAATGCAGCAGGACACATTCTGAAACAGATGACATCAAAGCCATACAAAAGGACATCGTTTTGGAAGAGAGGGTGCAAAAACATTGGTTATGAGAAAAAAAAAAGCTTTGTTCCAAAATCTAAAACAGGAAATACAGTCATTCAAACTGGACAGGCCAGTTACGGTCAACACAAACATACATCAACATTGGGTTTGCATCCCTAATGGCACCCTATTCCCTATGTAGTGCACTACTTTAGAGCAGGGCCCATTGGGTAGTGCCCTGTATAGGGAATGATGCCATTTGGGACACACATCTAACAGGCTTCTCTGTTCCCTTTCTCTCATCATTGGTTTATTCCTCCGGAAGGATTAAGGGACACTTTTGGTCAGCTGTTACTTGGTAACAATCTTTTTAAGTGTGCCAGAATGATCACTATTATAAATGTATTCTACTATTTAAATAGGCTAAACTCAAAATACAGGGCAGCATATATGACAAATTGAAGATAAATGAATTATATAACCCCTCAACAAAATAAAGCCAAGATCCTAAAAAGTCCACATCCGAACATTAAAACGACCACCCCAGAAAATAAGACCCATGCAACAAAAAGACTTGTGACTAAAAGACAGAAAACCTTTAAGATTCTTTCTGTACAGCTACCGCTGTACGATGTTTTACAGACACACACAGTCACAATAACGGAATAAATATAATGAGTTGATGGTTCATTTAAAAAAAAGACAGACGCTCCCAGCGTGAATAGAATTAGACCCCAGGACAGTTTAAAAAGACAGACGCTCCCAGCGTGAATAGAATTAGACCCCAGGACAGTTTAAAAAGCCCAGGAGAACAGTTCCACAGCATCGTTCTCCACAGAATGGACGGCCAAACATGTCCGTAGCGAGTCACTGATATGGATGTTGGAGCCGTCAGTCGTCCTTCCTGAATTGTTGACTGATTTCCTGGTCCGTCCCAAAAAGCCTATTCCCATTCTAGTGCACTACTGTTGGCCAGGGCCCATAACGCACTACTGTTGGCCAGGGCCCATAATGCACTACTGTTGGCCAGGGCCCATAACGCACTACTTTTAGCCAGGACCCACCGTGCTCTGGTCAACAGTAGAGCACTACAGAAGGAAACCCATCCATGGCACCAGCCAGCAGTCACGTCTCCTGGACATTACATGGCACTGTAGGTCGCAGCAGTCAGAACCGGCCTCCGCTTCCCTTTGATCTTCAGAGATCCATAACGGGCCTGTTGGACAGAACGGATGAGACAACGATGTATTTATCATCAGACTGGTGTAACTCTGACCTAGTTAATATACTATAACAAGCATTACAGCCTCCTGAACCAGACCATCAGACTGGTGTAACTCTGACCTAGTTAATATACTATAACAAGCATTACAGACTGGTGTAACTCTGACCTAGTTAATATACTATAACAAGCATTACAGCCTCCTGAAATAGACCATCAGACTGGTGTAACTCTGACCTAGTTAATATACTATAACAAGCATTACAGACTGGTGTAACTCTGACCTAGTTAATATACTATAACAAGCATTACAGCCTCCTGAACCAGACCATCAGACTGGTGTAACTCTGACCTAGTTAATATACTATAACAAGCATTACAGACTGGTGTAACTCTGACCTAGTTAATATACTATAACAAGCATTACAGCCTCCTGAAATAGACCATCAGACTGGTGTAACTCTGACCTAGTTAATATACTATAACAAGCATTACAGACTGGTGTAACTCTGACCTAGTTAATATACTATAACAAGCATTACAGCCTCCTGAACCAGACCAGACTGGTGTAACTCTGACCTAGTTAATATACTATAACAAGCATTACAGCCCCCTGAACCAGACCATCAGACTGGTGTAACTCTGACCTAGTTAATATACTATAACAAGCATTACAGCCCCCTGAACCAGACCAGACTGGTGTAACTGACCTAGTTAATATACTATAACAAGCATTACAGACTGGTGTAACTCTGACCTAGTTAATATACTATAACAAGCATTACAGCCCCCTGAACCAGACCATCAGACTGGTGTAACTCTGACCTAGTTAATAGACTATAACAAGCATTACAGCCCCCTGAAACAGACCAGACTGGTGTAACTCTGACCTAGTTAATATACTATAACAAGCATTACAGACTGGTGTAACTCTGACCTAGTTAATATACTATAACAAGCATTACAGCCTCGTGAACCAGACCATCAGACTGGTGTAACTCTGACCTAGTTAATATACTATAACAAGCATTACAGACTGGTGTAACTCTGACCTAGTTAATATACTATAACAAGCATTACAGCCCCTGAACCAGACCATCAGACTGGTGTAACTCTGACCTAGTTAATATACTATAACAAGCATTACAGACTGGTGTAACTCTGACCTAGTTAATATACTATAACAAGCATTACAGCCCCCTGAACCAGACCATCAGACTGGTGTAACTCTGACCTAGTTAATATACTATAACAAGCATTACAGCCCCCTGAACCAGACCAGACTGGTGTAACTCTGACCTAGTTAATATACTATAACAAGCATTACAGACTGGTGTAACTCTGACCTAGTTAATATACTATAACAAGCATTACAGCCCCCTGAACCAGACCAGACTGGTGTAACTCTGACCTAGTTAATATACTATAACAAGCATTACAGCCTCGTGAACCAGACCATCAGACTGGTGTAACTCTGACCTAGTTAATATACTATAACAAGCATTACAGCCCCCTGAACCAGACCATCAGACTGGTGTAACTCTGACCTAGTTAATATACTATAACAAGCATTACAGACTGGTGTAACTCTGACCTAGTTAATATACTATAACAAGCATTACAGCCCCCTGAACCAGACCATCAGACTGGTGTAACTCTGACCTAGTTAATATACTATAACAAGCATTACAGCCCCCTGAACCAGACCATCAGACTGGTGTAACTCTGACCTAGTTAATATACTATAACAAGCATTACAGACTGGTGTAACTCTGACCTAGTTAATATACTATAACAAGCATTACAGACTGGTGTAACTCTGACCTAGTTAATATACTATAACAAGCATTACAGACTGGTGTAACTGACCTAGTTAATATACTATAACAAGCATTACAGCCTCCTGAACCAGACCAGACTGGTGTAACTCTGACCTAGTTAATATACTATAACAAGCATTACAGACTGGTGTAACTGACCATCAGACTGGTGTAACTCTGACCTAGTTAATATACTATAACAAGCATTACAGCCTCCTGAACCAGACCAGACTGGTGTAACTCTGACCTAGTTAATATACTATAACAAGCATTACAGACTGGTGTAACTCTGACCTAGTTAATATACTATAACAAGCATTACAGCCTCCTGAACCAGACCATCAGACTGGTGTAACTCTGACCTAGTTAATATACTATAACAAGCATTACAGCCTGGTGTAACTCTGACCTAGTTAATATACTATAACAAGCATTACAGCCCCCTGAACCAGACCATTAGACTGGTGTAACTCTGACCTAGTTAATATACTATAACAAGCATTACAGCCCCCTGAACCAGACCATTAGACTGGTGTAACTCTGACCTAGTTAATATACTATAACAAGCATTACAGACTGGTGTAACTCTGACCTAGTTAATATACTATAACAAGCATTACAGCCCCCTGAACCAGACCATCAGACTGGTGTAACTCTGACCTAGTTAATATACTATAACAAGCATTACAGACTGGTGTAACTCTGACCTAGTTAATATACTATAACAAGCATTACAGACTGGTGTAACTCTGACCTAGTTAATATACTATAACAAGCATTACAGCCCCCTGAACCAGACCATCAGACTGGTGTAACTCTGACCTAGTTAATATACTATAACAAGCATTACAGACTGGTGTAACTCTGACCTAGTTAATATACTATAACAAGCATTACAGCCTCCTGAACCAGACCATCAGACTGGTGTAACTGACCTAGTTAATAGACTATAACAAGCATTACAGACTGGTGTAACTCTGACCTAGTTAATATACTATAACAAGCATTACAGCCCCCTGAACCAGACCACCAGACTGGTGTAACTCTGACCTAGTTAATATACTATAACAAGCATTACAGACTGGTGTAACTCTGACCTAGTTAATATACTATAACAAGCATTACAGACTGGTGTAACTCTGACCTAGTTAATATACTATAACAAGCATTACAGCCCCCTGAACCAGACCAGACTGGTGTAACTCTGACCTAGTTAATATACTATAACAAGCATTACAGACTGGTGTAACTCTGACCTAGTTAATATACTATAACAAGCATTACAGCCTCCTGAACCAGACCAGACTGGTGTAACTCTGACCTAGTTAATATACTATAACAAGCATTACAGCCTCCTGAACCAGACCAGACTGGTGTAACTCTGACCTACTTAGCCCTAATACATTATCACAGCATAGTGTCTGGTCTAATACATTATCACAGCATAGTGTCTGGTCTAATACATCATCACAGCATAGTGTCTGGTCTAATACATTATCACAGCATAGTGGCTATATGCCTGGTCGAATACATTATCACAGCATAGTGTCTGGTCTAATACATTATCACAGCATAGTGCCTGGTCTAATACATTATCACAGCATAGTGGCTATATGCCTGGTCTAATACATTATCACAGCATAGTGCCTGGTCGAATACATTATCACAGCATAGTGCCTGGTCTAATACATTATCACAGCATAGTGGCTATATGCCTGGTCGAATACATTATCACAGCATAGTGTCTATATGCCTGGTCTAATACATTATCACAGCATAGTGTCTGGTCTAATACATTATCACAGCATAGTGTCTGGTCTCACATTATCACAGCATATTGTCTGGTCTAATACATTATCACAGCATAGTGTCTATATGCCTGGTCTAATACATTATCACAGCATAGTGCCTGGTCGAATACATTATCACAGCATAGTGCCTGGTCGAATACATTATCACAGCATAGTGCCTGGTCTAATACATCATCACAGCATAGTGTCTATATGCCTGGTCTAATACATTATCACAGCATAGTGCCTGGTCGAATACATTATCACAGCATAGTGTCTGGTCTCATACATTATCACAGCATGGTGGCTATATGCCTGGTCTAATACATCATCACAGCATATTGTCTGGTCTAATACATTATCACAGCATATTGTCTGGTCTAATACATCATCACAGCATATTGTCTGGTCTAATACATTATCACAGCATAGTGGCTATATGCCTGGTCTAATACATTATCACAGCATAGTGGCTATATGCCTGGTCGAATACATTATCACAGCATAGTGTCTGGTCTAATACATTATCACAGCATAGTGTCTGGTCTAATACATTATCACAGCATAGTGTCTGGTCTAATACATTATCACAGCATAGTGTCTGGTCTCACATTATCACAGCATATTGTCTGGTCTAATACATTATCACAGCATAGTGTCTATATGCCTGGTCTAATACATTATCACAGCATAGTGCCTGGTCGAATACATTATCACAGCATAGTGGCTATATGCCTGGTCTAATACATTATCACAGCATAGTGCCTGGTCTAATACATTATCACAGCATAGTGGCTATATGCCTGGTCTAATACATTATCACAGCATAGTGGCTATATGCCTGGTCGAATACATTATCACAGCATAGTGTCTGGTCTAATACATTATCACAGCATAGTGTCTGGTCTAATACATTATCACAGCATAGTGTCTGGTCTAATACATTATCACAGCATAGTGTCTGGTCTCACATTATCACAGCATATTGTCTGGTCTAATACATTATCACAGCATAGTGTCTATATGCCTGGTCTAATACATTATCACAGCATAGTGCCTGGTCGAATACATTATCACAGCATAGTGCCTGGTCGAATACATTATCACAGCATAGTGCCTGGTCTCATACATCATCACAGCATATTGTCTGGTCTAATACATTATCACAGCATATTGTCTGGTCTAGCACAGTGGCTATATGCCTGGCCTGTCAATGTAGTTATTCAGACAGACATCTCTACAGAGTGTTATAGACAGACAGACATCTCTACAGCGTGTTATAGACAGACAGACATCTCTACAGCGTGTTATATTCAGACAGACATCTCTACAGCGTGTTATAGACAGACATCTCTACAGCGTGTTATATTCAGACAGACATCTCTACAGCGTGTTATATTCAGACAGACATCTCTACAGCGTGTTATATTCAGACAGACATCTCTACAGCGTGTTATAGACAGACAGACATCTCTACAGCGTGTTATATTCAGACAGACATCTCTACAGCGTGTTATATTCAGACAGACATCTCTACAGTGTGTTATAGACAGACAGACATCTCTACAGCGTGTTATAGACAGACAGACATCTCTACAGCGTGTTATAGACAGACATCTCTACAGCGTGTTATATTCAGACAGACATCTCTACAGCGTGTTATAGACAGACATCTCTACAGCGTGTTATAGACAGACATCTCTACAGCGTGTTATAGACAGACAGACATCTCTACAGCGTGTTATAGACAGACAGACATCTCTACAGCGTGTTATAGACAGACATCTCTACAGTGTGTTATAGACAGACAGACATCTCTACAGCGTGTTATATTCAGACAGACATCTCTACAGCGTGTTATATTCAGACAGACATCTCTACAGCGTGTTATATTCAGACAGACATCTCTACAGCGTGTTATATTCAGACAGACATCTCTACAGCGTGTTATAGACAGACAGACATCTTTACAGCGTGTTATATTCAGACAGACATCTCTACAGCGTGTTATATTCAGACAGACATCTCTACAGTGTGTTATAGACAGACAGACATCTCTACAGCGTGTTATATTCAGACAGACATCTCTACAGCGTGTTATATTCAGGCAGACATCTCTACAGCGTGTTATAGACAGACAGACATCTCTACAGCGTGTTATATTCAGACAGACATCTCTACAGCGTGTTATAGACAGACAGACATCTCTACAGCGTGTTATAGGCAGACAGACATCTCTACAGCGTGTTATATTCAGACAGACATCTCTACAGCGTGTTATATTCAGACAGACATCTCTACAGCGTGTTATAGACAGACAGACATCTCTACAGCGTGTTATAGACAGACAGACATCTCTACAGCGTGTTATATTCAGACAGACATCTTTACAGCGTGTTATATTCAGACAGACATCTCTACAGCGTGTTATATTCAGACATCTCTACAGCGTGTTATATTCAGACAGACATCTCTACAGCGTGTTATAGACAGACAGACATCTCTACAGCGTGTTATATTCAGACAGACATCTCTACAGCGTGTTATATTCAGACAGACATCTCTACAGCGTGTTATAGACAGACAGACATCTCTACAGCGTGTTATATTCAGACAGACATCTCTACAGCGTGTTATAGACAGACATCTCTACAGCGTGTTATATTCAGACAGACATCTCTACAGCGTGTTATATTCAGACAGACATCTCTACAGCGTGTTATAGACAGACATCTCTACAGCGTGTTATAGACAGACAGACATCTCTACAGCGTGTTATATTCAGACAGACATCTCTACAGCGTGTTATATTCAGACAGACATCTCTACAGCGTGTTATATTCAGACAGACATCTCTACAGCGTGTTATATTCAGACAGACATCTCTACAGCGTGTTATATTCAGACAGACATCTCTACAGCGTGTTATATTCAGACAGACATCTCTACAGCGTGTTATATTCAGACAGACATCTCTACAGCGTGTTATATTCAGACAGACATCTCTACAGCGTGTTATATTCAGACAGACATCTCTACAGCGTGTTATATTCAGACAGACATCTCTACAGCGTGTTATAGACAGACAGACATCTCTACAGCGTGTTATATTCAGACAGACATCTCTACAGCGTGTTATATTCAGACAGACATCTCTACAGCGTGTTATAGACAGACAGACATCTCTACAGCGTGTTATATTCAGACAGACATCTCTACAGCGTGTTATATTCAGACAGACATCTCTACAGCGTGTTATAGACAGACAGACATCTCTACAGCGTGTTATATTCAGACAGACATCTCTACAGCGTGTTATATTCAGACAGACATCTCTACAGCGTGTTATATTCAGACAGACATCTCTACAGCGTGTTATATTCAGACAGACATCTCTACAGCGTGTTATATTCAGACAGACATCTCTACAGCGTGTTATATTCAGACAGACATCTCTACAGCGTGTTATATTCAGACAGACATCTCTACAGTGTGTTATAGACAGACATCTCTACAGCGTGTTATAGACAGACAGACATCTCTACAGCGTGTTATAGACAGACAGACATCTCTACAGTGTGTTATATTCAGACAGACATCTCTACAGTGTGTTATAGACAGACATCTCTACAGCGTGTTATAGACAGACAGACATCTCTACAGCGTGTTATAGACAGACAGACATCTCTACAGCGTGTTATATTCAGACAGACATCTCTACAGCGTGTTATATTCAGAAAGACATCTCTACAGCGTGTTATATTCAGACAGACATCTCTACAGCGTGTTATAGACAGACAGA
This sequence comes from Oncorhynchus masou masou, assembly GCF_036934945.1. NCBI lineage: Eukaryota > Metazoa > Chordata > Actinopteri > Salmoniformes > Salmonidae > Oncorhynchus > Oncorhynchus masou. Next base: position 968,084 of record NC_088235.1, read on the forward strand.
CATCTCTACAGCGTGTTATATTCAGACAGACATCTCTACAGCGTGTTATATTCAGACAGACATCTCTACAGCGTGTTATAGACAGACATCTCTACAGCGTGTTATAGACAGACATCTCTACAGCGTGTTATAGACAGACAGACATCTCTACAGCGTGTTATATTCAGACAGACATCCCTACAGCGTGTTATAGACAGACAGACATCTCTACAGCGTGTTATAGACAGACAGACATCTCTACAGCGTGTTATATTCAGACAGACATCTCTACAGCGTGTTATATTCAGACAGACATCTCTACAGCGTGTTATATTCAGACAGACATCTCTACAGCGTGTTATATTCAGACAGACAGACATCTCTACAGCGTTATAGACAGACATCTCTACAGCGTATAGACAGACATCTCTACAGCGTGTTATAGACAGACATCTCTACAGCGTGTTATATTCAGACAGACATCTCTACAGCGTGTTATAGACAGACAGACATCTCTACAGCGTGTTATAGACAGACAGACATCTCTACAGCGTGTTATATTCAGACAGACATCTCTACAGCGTGTTATATTCAGACAGACATCTCTACAGCGTGTTATAGACAGACATCTCTACAGCGTGTTATAGACAGACAGACATCTCTACAGCGTGTTATATTCAGACAGACATCTTTACAGCGTGTTATATTCAGACAGACATCTCTACAGCGTGTTATATTCAGACATCTCTACAGCGTGTTATATTCAGACAGACATCTCTACAGCGTGTTATATTCAGACAGACATCTCTACAGCGTGTTATATTCAGACAGACATCTCTACAGCGTGTTATAGACAGACAGACATCTCTACAGCGTGTTATATTCAGACAGACATCTCTACAGCGTGTTATAGACAGACATCTCTACAGCGTGTTATAGACAGACATCTCTACAGCGTGTTATATTCAGACAGACATCTCTACAGCGTGTTATAGACAGACATCTCTACAGCGTGTTATAGACAGACAGACATCTCTACAGCGTGTTATATTCAGACAGACATCTCTACAGCGTGTTATATTCAGACAGACATCTCTACAGCGTGTTATATTCAGACAGACATCTCTACAGCGTGTTATAGACAGACATCTCTACAGCGTGTTATAGACAGACATCTCTACAGCGTGTTATATTCAGACAGACATCTCTACAGCGTGTTATAGACAGACATCTCTACAGCGTGTTATAGACAGACAGACATCTCTACAGCGTGTTATATTCAGACAGACATCTCTACAGCGTGTTATATTCAGACAGACATCTCTACAGCGTGTTATAGACAGACAGACATCTCTACAGCGTGTTATATTCAGACAGACATCTTTACAGCGTGTTATATTCAGACAGACATCTCTACAGCGTGTTATAGACAGACAGACATCTCTACAGCGTGTTATATTCAGACAGACATCTCTACAGCGTGTTATAGACAGACATCTCTACAGCGTGTTATATTCAGACAGACATCTCTACAGCGTGTTATAGACAGACATCTCTACAGCGTGTTATAGACAGACAGACATCTCTACAGCGTGTTATATTCAGACAGACATCTCTACAGCGTGTTATATTCAGACAGACATCTCTACAGCGTGTTATAGACAGACAGACATCTCTACAGCGTGTTATATTCAGACAGACATCTCTACAGCGTGTTATATTCAGACAGACATCTCTACAGCGTGTTATAGACAGACAGACATCTCTACAGCGTGTTATAGACAGACAGACATCTCTACAGCGTGTTATATTCAGACAGACATCTCTACAGCGTGTTATATTCAGACAGACATCTCTACAGCGTGTTATATTCAGACAGACATCTCTACAGCGTGTTATATTCAGACAGACATCTCTACAGCGTGTTATATTCAGACAGACATCTCTACAGCGTGTTATAGACAGACATCTCTACAGCGTGTTATAGACAGACATCTCTACAGCGTGTTATATTCAGACAGACATCTCTACAGCGTGTTATAGACAGACAGACATCTCTACAGCGTGTTATAGACAGACAGACATCTCTACAGCGTGTTATATTCAGACAGACATCTCTACAGCGTGTTATATTCAGACAGACATCTCTACAGCGTGTTATATTCAGACAGACATCTCTACAGCGTGTTATAGACAGACAGACATCTCTACAGCGTGTTATATTCAGACAGACATCTCTACAGCGTGTTATATTCAGACAGACATCTCTACAGCGTGTTATATTCAGACAGACATCTCTACAGCGTGTTATATTCAGACAGACATCTCTACAGCGTGTTATATTCAGACAGACATCTCTACAGCGTGTTATATTCAGACAGACATCTCTACAGCGTGTTATAGACAGACAGACATCTCTACAGCGTGTTATATTCAGACAGACATCTCTACAGCGTGTTATAGACAGACATCTCTACAGCGTGTTATAGACAGACATCTCTACAGCGTGTTATATTCAGACAGACATCTCTACAGCGTGTTATATTCAGACAGACATCTCTACAGCGTGTTATAGACAGACAGACATCTCTACAGCGTGTTATATTCAGACAGACATCTCTACAGCGTGTTATATTCAGACAGACATCTCTACAGCGTGTTATATTCAGACAGACATCTCTACAGCGTGTTATAGACAGACATCTCTACAGCGTGTTATAGACAGACATCTCTACAGCGTGTTATATTCAGACAGACATCTCTACAGCGTGTTATAGACAGAGACATCTCTACAGCGTGTTATAGACAGACAGACATCTCTACAGCGTGTTATATTCAGACAGACATCTCTACAGCGTGTTATATTCAGACAGACATCTCTACAGCGTGTTATAGACAGACAGACATCTCTACAGCGTGTTATATTCAGACAGACATCTCTACAGCGTGTTATATTCAGACAGACATCTCTACAGCGTGTTATAGACAGACAGACATCTCTACAGCGTGTTATATTCAGACAGACATCTCTACAGCGTGTTATAGACAGACATCTCTACAGCGTGTTATATTCAGACAGACATCTCTACAGCGTGTTATAGACAGACATCTCTACAGCGTGTTATAGACAGACAGACATCTCTACAGCGTGTTATATTCAGACAGACATCTCTACAGCGTGTTATATTCAGACAGACATCTCTACAGCGTGTTATAGACAGACAGACATCTCTACAGCGTGTTATATTCAGACAGACATCTCTACAGCGTGTTATATTCAGACAGACATCTCTACAGCGTGTTATATTCAGACAGACAGACATCTCTACAGCGTGTTATATTCAGACAGACATCTCTACAGCGTGTTATATTCAGACAGACATCTCTACAGCGTGTTATAGACAGACAGACATCTCTACAGCGTGTTATATTCAGACAGACATCTCTACAGCGTGTTATATTCAGACAGACATCTCTACAGCGTGTTATATTCAGACAGACATCTCTACAGCGTGTTATATTCAGACAGACATCTCTACAGCGTGTTATATTCAGACAGACATCTCTACAGCGTGTTATATTCAGACAGACATCTCTACAGCGTGTTATATTCAGACAGACATCTCTACAGCGTGTTATAGACAGACAGACATCTCTACAGCGTGTTATATTCAGACAGACATCTCTACAGCGTGTTATAGACAGACAGACATCTCTACAGCGTGTTATATTCAGACAGACATCTCTACAGCGTGTTATATTCAGACAGACATCTCTACAGCGTGTTATATTCAGACAGACATCTCTACAGCAGTCTCTACAGTTATATTCAGACAGACATCTCTTATATTCAGACAGACATCTCTACAGCGTGTTATATTCAGACAGACATCTCTACAGCGTGTTATAGACAGACATCTCTACAGCGTGTTATAGACAGACATCTCTACAGCGTGTTATATTCAGACAGACATCTCTACAGCGTGTTATAGACAGACATCTCTACAGCGTGTTATATTCAGACAGACATCTCTACAGCGTGTTATATTCAGACAGACATCTCTACAGCGTGTTATAGACAGACATCTCTACAGCGTGTTATATTCAGACAGACATCTCTACAGCGTGTTATATTCAGACAGACATCTCTACAGCGTGTTATATTCAGACAGACATCTCTACAGCGTGTTATATTCAGACAGACATCTCTACAGCGTGTTATATTCAGACAGACATCTCTACAGCGTGTTATATTCAGACAGACATCTATATATTCAGACAGACATCTCTACAGCGTGTTATATTCAGACAGACATCTCTACAGCGTGTTATATTCAGACAGACATCTCTACAGCGTGTTATAGACAGACATCTCTACAGCGTGTTATATTCAGACAGACATCTCTACAGCGTGTTATATTCAGACAGACATCTCTACAGCGTGTTATATTCAGACAGACATCTCTACAGCGTGTTATATTCAGACAGACATCTCTACAGCGTGTTATATTCAGACAGACATCTCTACAGCGTGTTATAGACAGACAGACATCTCTACAGCGTGTTATATTCAGACAGACATCTCTACAGCGTGTTATAGACAGACAGACATCTCTACAGCGTGTTATATTCAGACAGACATCTCTACAGCGTGTTATATTCAGACAGACATCTCTACAGTGTGTTATATTCAGACAGACATCTCTACAGCGTGTTATATTCAGACAGACATCTCTACAGCGTGTTATATTCAGACAGACATCTCTACAGCGTGTTATAGACAGACATCTCTACAGCGTGTTATATTCAGACAGACATCTCTACAGCGTGTTATATTCAGACAGACATCTCTACAGCGTGTTATATTCAGACAGACATCTCTACAGCGTGTTATAGACAGACATCTCTACAGCGTGTTATATTCAGACAGACATCTCTACAGCGTGTTATAGACAGACATCTCTACAGCGTGTTATATTCAGACAGACATCTCTACAGCGTGTTATATTCAGACAGACATCTCTACAGCGTGTTATATTCAGACAGACATCTCTACAGCGTGTTATATTCAGACAGACATCTCTACAGCGTGTTATATTCAGACAGACATCTCTACAGCGTGTTATATTCAGACAGACATCTCTACAGCGTGTTATATTCAGACAGACATCTCTACAGCGTGTTATATTCAGACAGACATCTCTACAGCGTGTTATATTCAGACAGACATCTCTACAGCGTGTTATAGACAGACATCTCTACAGCGTGTTATATTCAGACAGACATCTCTACAGCGTGTTATATTCAGACAGACATCTCTACAGCGTGTTATATTCAGACAGACATCTCTACAGCGTGTTATATTCAGACAGACATCTCTACAGCGTGTTATATTCAGACAGACATCTCTACAGCGTGTTATAGACAGACATCTCTACAGCGTGTTATATTCAGACAGACATCTCTACAGCGTGTTATAGACAGACAGACATCTCTACAGCGTGTTATATTCAGACAGACATCTCTACAGCGTGTTATATTCAGACAGACATCTCTACAGCGTGTTATATTCAGACAGACATCTCTACAGCGTGTTATATTCAGACAGACATCTCTACAGCGTGTTATATTCAGACAGACATCTCTACAGCGTGTTATAGACAGACATCTCTACAGACATCTCTACAGCGTGTTATATTCAGACAGACATCTCTACAGCGTGTTATATTCAGACAGACATCTCTACAGCGTGTTATATTCAGACAGACATCTCTACAGCAGACATCTCTACAGTTTATATTCAGACAGACATCTCTACAGCGTGTTATATTCAGACAGACATCTCTACAGCGTCTCTACAGTTATATTCAGACAGACATCTCTACAGCGTGTTATATTCAGACAGACATCTCTACAGCGTGTTATAGACAGACAGACATCTCTACAGCGTGTTATATTCAGACAGACATCTCTACAGCGTGTTATAGACAGACAGACATCTCTACAGCGTGTTATATTCAGACAGACATCTCTACAGTGTGTTATATTCAGACAGACATCTCTACAGCGTGTTATATTCAGACAGACATCTCTACAGCGTGTTATATTCAGACAGACATCTCTACAGCGTGTTATATTCAGACAGACATCTCTACAGCGTGTTATAGACAGACATCTCTACAGCGTGTTATACAGACAGACATCTCTACAGCGTGTTATATTCAGACAGACATCTCTACAGCGTGTTATATTCAGACAGACATCTCTACAGCGTGTTATAGACAGACAGACATCTCTACAGCGTGTTATATTCAGACAGACATCTCTACAGCGTGTTATAGACAGACAGACATCTCTACAGCGTGTTATATTCAGACAGACATCTCTACAGCGTGTTATATTCAGACAGACATCTCTACAGCGTGTTATATTCAGACAGACATCTCTACAGCGTGTTATATTCAGACAGACATCTCTACAGCGTGTTATATTCAGACAGACATCTCTACAGCGTGTTATATTCAGACAGACATCTCTACAGCGTGTTATAGACAGACAGACATCTCTACAGCGTGTTATATTCAGACAGACATCTCTACAGCGTGTTATATTCAGACAGACATCTCTACAGCGTGTTATATTCAGACAGACATCTCTACAGCGTGTTATATTCAGACAGACATCTCTACAGCGTGTTATATTCAGACAGACATCTCTACAGCGTGTTATATTCAGACAGACATCTCTACAGCGTGTTATAGACAGACAGACATCTCTACAGCGTGTTATATTCAGACAGACATCTCTACAGCGTGTTATAGACAGACATCTCTACAGCGTGTTATAGACAGACATCTCTACAGCGTGTTATATTCAGACAGACATCTCTACAGCGTGTTATATAGACAGACATCTCTACAGCGTGTTATATTCAGACAGACATCTCTACAGCGTGTTATATTCAGACAGACATCTCTACAGCGTGTTATATTCAGACAGACATCTCTACAGCGTGTTATATTCAGACAGACATCTCTACAGCGTGTTATATTCAGACAGACATCTCTACAGCGTGTTATATTCAGACAGACATCTCTACAGCGTGTTATATTCAGACAGACATCTCTACAGCGTGTTATATTCAGACAGACATCTCTACAGCGTGTTATATTCAGACAGACATCTCTACAGCGTGTTATATCTCTACACAGACATCTCTACAGCGTGTTATATTCAGACAGACATCTCTACAGCGTGTTATATTCAGACAGACATCTCTACAGCGTGTTATATTCAGACAGACATCTCTACAGCGTGTTATATTCAGACAGACATCTCTACAGCGTGTTATATTCAGACAGACATCTCTACAGCGTGTTATAGACAGACAGACATCTCTACAGCGTGTTATATTCAGACAGACATCTCTACAGCGTGTTATAGACAGACAGACATCTCTACAGCGTGTTATATTCAGACAGACATCTCTACAGCGTGTTATATTCAGACAGACATCTCTACAGCGTGTTATATTCAGACAGACATCTCTACAGCGTGTTATATTCAGACAGACATCTCTACAGCGTGTTATATTCAGACAGACATCTCTACAGCGTGTTATAGACAGACAGACATCTCTACAGCGTGTTATATTCAGACAGACATCTCTACAGCGTGTTATAGACAGACAGACATCTCTACAGCGTGTTATATTCAGACAGACATCTCTACAGCGTGTTATATTCAGACAGACATCTCTACAGCGTGTTATATTCAGACAGACATCTCTACAGCGTGTTATATTCAGACAGACATCTCTACAGCGTGTTATATTCAGACAGACATCTCTACAGCGTGTTATATTCAGACAGACATCTCTACAGCGTGTTATATTCAGACAGACATCTCTACAGCGTGTTATAGACAGACAGACATCTCTACAGACAGACATCTCTACAGTGTGTATATTCAGACAGACATCTCTACAGCGTGTTATATTCAGACAGACATCTCTACAGCGTGTTATATTCAGACAGACATCTCTACAGCGTGTTATATTCAGACAGACATCTCTACAGCGTGTTATATTCAGACAGACATCTCTACAGCGTGTTATAGACAGACAGACATCTCTACAGCGTGTTATATTCAGACAGACATCTCTACAGCGTGTTATATTCAGACAGACATCTCTACAGCGTGTTATATTCAGACAGACATCTCTACAGCGTGTTATATTCAGACAGACATCTCTACAGCGTGTTATATTCAGACAGACATCTCTACAGCGTGTTATAGACAGACATCTCTACAGCGTGTTATATTCAGACAGACATCTCTACAGCGTGTTATATTCAGACAGACATCTCTGCAGCGTGTTATATTCAGACAGACATCTTTACAGCGTGTTATAGACAGACATCTCTACAGCGTGTTATATTCAGACAGACATCTTTACAGTGTGTTATATTCAGACAGACATCTCTACAGCGTGTTATATTCAGACAGACATCTCTACAGCGTGTTATATTCAGACAGACATCTCTACAGCGTGTTATATTCAGACAGACATCTCTATTCAGACAGACATCTCTACAGCGTGTTATATTCAGACAGACATCTCTACAGCGTGTTATATTCAGACAGACATCTCTACAGCGTGTTATATTCAGACAGACATCTCTACAGCGTGTTATATTCAGACAGACATCTCTACAGCGTGTTATAGACAGACAGACATCTCTACAGCGTGTTATATTCAGACAGACATCTCTACAGCGTGTTATAGACAGACATCTCTACAGCGTGTTATATTCAGACAGACATCTCTACAGCGTGTTATATTCAGACAGACATCTCTACAGCGTGTTATATTCAGACAGACATCTCTACAGCGTGTTATATTCAGACAGACATCTCTACAGCGTGTTATATTCAGACAGACATCTCTACAGCGTGTTATATTCAGACAGACATCTCTACAGCGTGTTATATTCAGACAGACATCTCTACAGCGTGTTATATTCAGACAGACATCTCTACAGCGTGTTATATTCAGACAGACATCTCTACAGTGTGTTATAGACAGACAGACATCTCTACAGCGTGTTATAGACAGACATCTCTGCAGCGTGTTATATTCAGACAGACATCTCTACAGTGTGTTATATTCAGACAGACATCTCTACAGCGTGTTATATTCAGACAGACATCTCTACAGCGTGTTATATTCAGACAGACATCTCTACAGCGTGTTATAGACAGACATCTCTACAGCGTGTTATATTCAGACAGACATCTCTACAGCGTGTTATATTCAGACAGACATCTCTACAGCGTGTTATATTCAGACAGACATCTCTACAGCGTGTTATATTCAGACAGACATCTCTACAGCGTGTTATATTCAGACAGACATCTCTACAGACAGACATCTCTACAGCGTGTTATAGACAGACAGACATCTCTACAGCGTGTTATATTCAGACAGACATCTCTACAGCGTGTTATATTCAGACAGACATCTCTACAGCGTGTTATATTCAGACAGACATCTCTACAGCGTGTTATATTCAGACAGACATCTCTACAGCGTGTTATATTCAGACAGACATCTCTACAGCGTGTTATATTCAGACAGACATCTCTACAGCGTGTTATATTCAGACAGACATCTCTACAGCGTGTTATAGACAGACAGACATCTCTACAGCGTGTTATATTCAGACAGACATCTCTACAGCGTGTTATATTCAGACAGACATCTCTACAGCGTGTTATATTCAGACAGACATCTCTACAGCGTGTTATATTCAGACAGACATCTCTACAGCGTGTTATAGACAGACAGACATCTCTACAGCGTGTTATATTCAGACAGACATCTCTACAGCGTGTTATATTCAGACAGACATCTCTACAGCGTGTTATAGACAGACATCTCTACAGCGTGTTATATTCAGACAGACATCTCTACAGCGTGTTATATTCAGACAGACATCTCTACAGCGTGTTATATTCAGACAGACATCTCTACAGCGTGTTATATTCAGACAGACATCTCTACAGCGTGTTATATTCAGACAGACATCTCTACAGCGTGTTATATTCAGACAGACATCTCTACAGCGTGTTATATTCAGACAGACATCTCTACAGCGTGTTATAGACAGACAGACATCTCTACAGCGTGTTATAGACAGACAGACATCTCTACAGTGTGTTATAGACAGACAGACATCTCTACAGCGTGTTATATTCAGACAGACATCTCTACAGCGTGTTATATTCAGACAGACATCTCTACAGCGTGTTATATTCAGACAGACATCTCTCTACAGCGTGTTATATTCAGACAGACATCTCTACAGCGTGTTATATTCAGACAGACATCTCTACAGCGTGTTATATTCAGACAGACATCTCTACAGCGTGTTATAGACAGACAGACATCTCTACAGCGTGTTATAGACAGACATCTCTACAGCGTGTTATATTCAGACAGACATCTCTACAGCGTGTTATATTCAGACAGACATCTCTACAGCGTGTTATATTCAGACAGACATCTCTACAGCGTGTTATATTCAGACAGACATCTCTACAGCGTGTTATAGACAGACAGACATCTCTACAGCGTGTTATATTCAGACAGACATCTCTACAGCGTGTTATATTCAGACAGACATCTCTACAGCGTGTTATATTCAGACAGACATCTCTACAGCGTGTTATATTCAGACAGACATCTCTACAGCGTGTTATATTCAGACAGACATCTCTACAGCGTGTTATATTCAGACAGACATCTCTACAGCGTGTTATATCTCAGACAGACATCTCTACAGCGTGTTATAGACAGACAGACATCTCTACAGCGTGCGTGTTATAGATAGACAGACATCTCTACAGCGTGTTATATTCAGACAGACATCTCTACAGCGTGTTATATTCAGACAGACATCTCTATATTCAGACAGACATCTCTACAGCGTTATATTCAGACAGACATCTCTACAGTGTGTTATAGACAGACAGACAGACATCTCTACAGCGTGTTATAGACAGACATCTCTGCAGCGTGTTATATTCAGACAGACATCTCTGCAGCGTGTTATATTCAGACAGACATCTCTACAGCGTGTTATAGACAGACAGACATCTCTACAGTGTGTTATAGACAGACAGACATCTCTACAGTGTGTTATAGACAGACAGACATCTCTACAGCGTGTTATAGACAGACAGACATCTCTACAGTGTGTTATAGACAGACAGACATCTCTACAGCGTGTTATATTCAGACAGACATCTCTACAGCGTGTTATATTCAGACAGACATCTCTACAGCGTGTTATATTCAGACAGACATCTCTACAGCGTGTTATAGACAGACATCTCTACAGCGTGTTATAGACAGACATCTCTACAGCGTGTTATATTCAGACTTACATCTTTGCGGGCTTTAGAGCGCACGATCTTGACACTCTGGGACCTCCTCAGACCTCTCTGGGTGACGGCCTCGTCCTCTGAGAAAAGTTGTTCCCCCTCCTCGTCTGTCCTGTCCTCCTGATCATAGACAGGGTACTCTGGGGAGACATGTCCACATCAGTTAGACGGGGTACTCTGGGGAGACATGTCCACATCAGTTAGACGGGGTACTCTGGGGAGACATGTCCACATCAGTTAGACGGGGTACTCTGGGGAGACATGTCCACATCAGTTAGACGGGGTACTCTGGGGAGACATGTCCACATCAGTTAGACGGGGTACTCTGGGGAGACATGTCCACATCAGTTAGACGGGGTACTCTGGGGAGACATGTCCACATCAGTTAGACGGGGTACTCTGGGGAGACATGTCCACATCAGTTAGACAGGGTACTCTGGGGAGACATGTCCACATCAGTTAGACAGGGTACTCTGGGGAGACATGTCCACATCAGTTAGACAGGGTACTCTGGGGAGACATGTCCACATCAGTTAGACAGGGTACTCTGGGGAGACATGTCCACATCAGTTAGACAGGGTACTCTGGGGAGACATGTCCACATCAGTTAGACAGGGTACTCTGGGGAGACATGTCCACATCAGTTAGACAGGGTACTCTGGGGAGACATGTCCACATCAGTTAGACAGGGTACTCTGGGGAGACATGTCCACATCAGTTAGACGGGGTACTCTGGGGAGACATGTCCACATCAGTTAGACGGGGTACTCTGGGGAGACATGTCCACATCAGTTAGACGGGGTACTCTGGGGAGACATGTCCACATCAGTTAGACGGGGTACTCTGGGGAGACATGTCCACATCAGTTAGACGGGGTACTCTGGGGAGACATGTCCACATCAGTTAGACGGGGTACTCTGGGGAGACATGTCCACATCAGTTAGACGGGGTACTCTGGGGAGACATGTCCACATCAGTTAGACGGGGTACTCTGGGGAGACATGTCCACATCAGTTAGACGGGGTACTCTGGGGAGACATGTCCACATCAGTTAGACGGGGTACTCTGGGGAGACATGTCCACATCAGTTAGACGGGGTACTCTGGGGAGACATGTCCACATCAGTTAGACGGGGTACTCTGGGGAGACATGTCCACATCAGTTAGACGGGGTACTCTGGGGAGACATGTCCACATCAGTTAGACGGGGTACTCTGGGGAGACATGTCCACATCAGTTAGACGGGGTACTCTGGGGAGACATGTCCACATCAGTTAGACGGGGTACTCTGGGGAGACATGTCCACATCAGTTAGACGGGGTACTCTGGGGAGACATGTCCACATCAGTTAGACGGGGTACTCTGGGGAGACATGTCCACATCAGTTAGACGGGGTACTCTGGGGAGACATGTCCACATCAGTTAGACGGGGTACTCTGGGGAGACATGTCCACATCAGTTAGACGGGGTACTCTGGGGAGACATGTCCACATCAGTTAGACGGGGTACTCTGGGGAGACATGTCCACATCAGTTAGACAGGGTACTCTGGGGAGACATGTCCACATCAGTTAGACAGGGTACTCTGGGGAGACATGTCCACATCAGTTAGACAGGGTACTCTGGGGAGACGTGTCCACATCAGTTAGACAGGGTACTCTGGGGAGACGTGTCCACATCAGTTAGACAGGGTACTCTGGGGAGACGTGTCCACATCAGTTAGACAGGGTACTCTGGGGAGACGTGTCCACATCAGTTAGACAGGGTACTCTGGGGAGACGTGTCCACATCAGTTAGACAGGGTACTCTGGGGAGACGTGTCCACATCAGTTAGACAGGGTACTCTGGGGAGACGTGTCCACATCAGTTAGACAGGGTACTCTGGGGAGACGTGTCCACATCAGTTAGACAGGGTACTCTGGGGAGACGTGTCCACATCAGTTAGACAGGGTACTCTGGGGAGACGTGTCCACATCAGTTAGACAGGGTACTCTGGGGAGACATGTCCACATCAGTTAGACATAGTACAACTAAACCAGAAGAAGGTTAACTTGGTCTTCTGACCAGACTCCTAGGTCGTGTCCTCATGGTAGAAGTGCTGAGTCCGAGGGGGGCTGACTGACATTCTGACTGGTGTGTTGGAGAGAGAGAGAGAGAGAGAGAGAGACAGGCTGCCTGGGGACGGAGCCAATCACTGGGGACGGATTCCACAGCTGAGGCCACAACAACCAACAGATTGCTATAACATCCACTACATGACCTAAAGTATGTGTAAACGGTGCAGGACAGTCAAGTTCTTCCACACTGATCTCCACAAACCATTTCTGATTGGACCTCACTTGGGTCCATGGGGGCATTGTCATGGTGAAACAGGAAATGGCCTTCCCCCCAAACTGTTGCCACAAAGTTGGAAGCACAGAATCATCTAGAATGTCATTGTATACTGTAGTGTTAATATTTCCCTTCACTGGAACTAAGGGGCCCTGAACCATGAAAAACAGCCCCAGACCATTATTCCTCCTTTACAGTTGGCACTGTGCTTTGGGGAAGGTAACGTTCTCCTGGCATCCGCCAAACTCAGATCCGTCCATCAGACAGCCAGATGGTGAAACATGATTCATCACTCCAGAGAACAAGTTTCCACTGATCCACAGTCCAATGATGGCGAGATTTACACCACTACTAACTGGGGCTGTTCTGTAATATCATCACTGGGCTACGACCCCTACTAACTAACTGGGGCTGTTCTGTAATATCATCACTGGGCTACGACCCCTACTAACTAACTGGGGCTGTTCTGTAATATCATCACTGGGCTACGACCCCTACTAACTGACTGGGGCTGTTCTGTTCTGTAATATCATCACTGGGCTATGACCCCTACTAACTGACTGGGGCTGTTCTGTAATATCATCACTGGGCTATGACCCCTCCTAACTGACTGGGGCTGTTCTGTTCTGTAATATCATCACTGGGCTATGACCCCTACTAACTGACTGGGGATGTTCTGTAATATCATCACTGGGCTATGACCCCTACTAACTGACTGGGGCTGTTCTGTTCTGTAATACCATCACTGGGCTACGACCCCTACTAACTGACTGGGTCTGTTCTGTAATATCATCACTGGGCTATGACCCCTACTAACTGACTGGGGCTGTTCTGTAATATCACTGGGCTACGACCCCTACTAACTGACTGGGGCTGTTCTGTTCTGTAATATCATCACTGGGCTACGACCCCTACTAACTGACTGGGGCTGTTCTGTAATATCATCACTGGGCTATGACCCCTCCTAACTGACTGGGGCTGTTCTGTTCTGTAATATCATCACTGGGCTACGACCCCTACTAACTGACTGGGACTGTTCTGTAATATCATCACTGGGCTATGACCCCTACTAACTGACTGGGGCTGTTCTGTAATATCATCACTGGGCTATGACCCCTACTAACTGACTGGGGCTGTTCTGTAATATCATCACTGGGCTACGACCCTACTAACTGACTGGGGCTGTTCTGTAATATCATCACTGGGCTACGACCCCTCCTAACTGACTGGGGCTGTTCTGTTCTGTAATATCATCACTGGGCTACGACCCCTACTAACTGACTGGGACTGTTCTGTTCTGTAATATCATCACTGGGCTATGACCCCTACTAGCTGACTGGGAATGTTCTGTTCTGTAATATCATCACTGGGCTACGACCCCTACTAACTGACTGGGGCTGTTCTGTAATATCATCACTGGGCTACGACCCCTACTGACTGACTGGGACTGTTCTGTCATATCATCACTGGGCTACGACCCCTACTGACTGACTGGGACTGTTCTGTCATATCATCACTGGGCTACGACCCCTCCTAACTGACTGGGGCTGTTCTGTTCTGTAATATCATCACTGGGCTACGACCCCTCCTAACTGACTGGGACTGTTCTGTTCTGTAATACCATCACTGGGCTACGACCCCTACTAACTGACTGGGTCTGTTCTGTAATATCATCACTGGGCTATGACCCCTACTAACTGACTGGGACTGTTCTGTTCTGTAATATCATCACTGGGGTACGACCCCTCCTAACTGACTGGGGCTGTTCTGTAATATCATCACTGGGCTACGACCCCTACTAACTGACTGGGGCTGTTCTGTAATATCATCACTGGGCTATGACCCCTACTAACTGACTGGGGCTGTTCTGTTCTGTAATATCATCACTGGGCTACGACCCTACTAACTGACTGGGACTGTTCTGTTCTGTAATATCATCACTGGGGTACGACCCCTCCTAACTGACTGGGGCTGTTCTGTAATATCATCACTGGGCTATGACCCCTACTAACTGACTGGGGCTGTTCTGTAATATCACTGGGCTCTGACCCCTACTAACTGACTGGGGCTGTTCTGTAATATCATCACTGGGCTATGACCCCTACTAACTGACTGGGACTGTTCTGTAATATCATCACTGGGCTACGACCCCTACTAACTGACTGGGGCTGTTCTGTAATATCATCACTGGGCTACGACCCCTACTAACTGACTGGGGCTGTTCTGTAATATCATCACTGGGCTATGACCCCTACTAACTGACTGGGGCTGTTCTGTTCTGTAATATCATCACTGGGCTACGACCCCTACTAACTGACTGGGGCTGTTCTGTTCTGTAATATCATCACTGGGCTACGACCCCTACTAACTGACTGGGGCTGTTCTGTAATATCATCACTGGGCTACGACCCCTACTAACTGACTGGGGCTGTTCTGTAATATCATCACTGGGCTACGACCCCTACTAACTGACTGGGGCTGTTCTGTAATATCATCACTGGGCTATGACCCCTACTAACTGACTGGGGCTGTTCTGTAATATCATCACTGGGCTACGACCCCTACTAACTGACTGGGACTGTTCTGTTCTGTAATATCATCACTGGGCTACGACCCTACTAACTGACTGGGGATGTTCTGTAATATCATCACTGGGCTATGACCCCTACTAACTGACTGGGGCTGTTCTGTTCTGTAATATCATCACTGGGCTACGACCCCTACTAACTGACTGGGGCTGTTCTGTAATATCATCACTGGGCTACGACCCCTACTAACTGACTGGGGCTGTTCTGTAATATCATCACTGGGCTATGACCCCTACTAACTGACTGGGGCTGTTCTGTTCTGTAATATCATCACTGGGCTACGACCCCTACTAACTGACTGGGACTGTTCTGTAATATCATCACTGGGCTACGACCCCTACTAACTGACTGGGGCTGTTCTGTTCTGTAATATCATCACTGGGCTACGACCCCTACTAACTGACTGGGACTGTTCTGTAATATCATCACTGGGCTATGACCCCTACTAACTGACTGGGACTGTTCTGTAATATCATCACTGGGCTACGACCCCTACTAACTGACTGGGGCTGTTCTGTTCTGTAATATCATCACTGGGCTACGACCCCTACTGACTGGGACTGTTCTGTAATATCATCACTGGGCTACGACCCCTACTAACTGACTGGGGCTGTTCTGTAATATCATCACTGGGCTACGACCCCTCCTAACTGACTGGGACTGTTCTGTTCTGTAATATCATCACTGGGGTACGACCCCTCCTAACTGACTGGGGCTGTTCTGTAATATCATCACTGGGCTACGACCCCTCCTAACTGACTGGGGCTGTTCTGTTCTGTAATATCATCACTGGGCTACGACCCCTACTAACTGACTGGGACTGTTCTGTAATATCATCACTGGGCTACGACCCCTACTAACTGACTGGGGCTGTTCTGTAATATCATCACTGGGCTACGACCCCTCCTAACTGACTGGGACTGTTCTGTTCTGTAATATCATCACTGGGGTACGACCCCTCCTAACTGACTGGGGCTGTTCTGTAATATCATCACTGGGCTACGACCCCTACTAACTGACTGGGGCTGTTCTGTAATATCACTGGGCTACGACCCCTACTAACTGACTGGGGCTGTTCTGTTCTGTAATATCATCACTGGGCTATGACCCCTCCTAACTGACTGGGGCTGTTCTGTAATATCATCACTGGGCTATGACCCCTACTAACTGACTGGGGCTGTTCTGTAATATCATCACTGGGCTATGACCCCTACTAACTGACTGGGGCTGTTCTGTAATATCATCACTGGGCTATGACCCCTACTAACTGACTGGGGCTGTTCTGTAATATCATCACTGGGCTATGACCCCTACTAACTGACTGGGGCTGTTCTGTTCTGTAATATCATCACTGGGCTACGACCCCTACTGACTGGGACTGTTCTGTAATATCATCACTGGGCTACGACCCCTACTAACTGACTGGGGCTGTTCTGTAATATCATCACTGGGCTACGACCCCTACTAACTGACTGGGGCTGTTCTGTTCTGTAATATCATCACTGGGCTACGACCCCTACTGACTGGGACTGTTCTGTAATATCATCACTGGGCTATGACCCCTACTAACTGACTGGGGATGTTCTGTAATATCATCACTGGGCTACGACCCCTACTAACTGACTGGGACTGTTCTGTAATATCATCACTGGGCTATGACCCCTACTAACTGACTGGGACTGTTCTGTAATATCATCACTGGGCTATGACCCCTACTAACTAACTGGGGCTGTTCTGTTCTGTAATACCATCACTGGGCTACGACCCCTACTAACTGACTGGGTCTGTTCTGTAATATCATCACTGGGCTATGACCCCTACTAACTAACTGGGGCTGTTCTGTAATATCATCACTGGGCTATGACCCCTACTAACTGACTGGGGCTGTTCTGTTCTGTAATACCATCACTGGGCTACGACCCCTACTAACTGACTGGGTCTGTTCTGTAATATCATCACTGGGCTATGACCCCTACTAACTGACTGGGGCTGTTCTGTAATATCACTGGGCTACGACCCCTACTAACTGACTGGGGCTGTTCTGTTATATCACTGGGCTACGACCACTACTAACTGACTGGGGCTGTTCTGTAATATCATCACTGGGCTACGACCCCTACTAACTGACTGGGGCTGTTCTGTTCTGTAATATCATCACTGGGCTACGACCCCTACTAACTGACTGGGGCTGTTCTGTAATATCATCACTGGGCTATGACCCCTCCTAACTGACTGGGGCTGTTCTGTTCTGTAATATCATCACTGGGCTACGACCCTACTAACTGACTGGGACTGTTCTGTAATATCATCACTGGGCTATGACCCCTACTAACTGACTGGGGCTGTTCTGTTCTGTAATATCATCACTGGGCTACGACCCTACTAACTGACTGGGGCTGTTCTGTTCTGTAATATCATCACTGGGCTACGACCCCTACTAACTGACTGGGGCTGTTCTGTAATATCATCACTGGGCTACGACCCCTACTAACTGACTGGGGCTGTTCTGTAATATCATCACTGGGCTACGACCCCTCCTAACTGACTGGGGCTGTTCTGTTCTGTAATATCATCACTGGGCTACGACCCCTACTAACTGACTGGGACTGTTCTGTTCTGTAATATCATCACTGGGCTATGACCCCTACTAGCTGACTGGGAATGTTCTGTTCTGTAATATCATCACTGGGCTACGACCCCTACTAACTGACTGGGGCTGTTCTGTAATATCATCACTGGGCTACGACCCCTACTGACTGACTGGGACTGTTCTGTCATATCATCACTGGGCTACGACCCCTACTGACTGACTGGGACTGTTCTGTCATATCATCACTGGGCTACGACCCCTCCTAACTGACTGGGGCTGTTCTGTTCTGTAATATCATCACTGGGCTACGACCCCTCCTAACTGACTGGGACTGTTCTGTTCTGTAATACCATCACTGGGCTACGACCCTACTAACTGACTGGGTCTGTTCTGTAATATCATCACTGGGCTATGACCCCTACTAACTGACTGGGACTGTTCTGTTCTGTAATATCATCACTGGGGTACGACCCCTCCTAACTGACTGGGGCTGTTCTGTAATATCATCACTGGGCTACGACCCCTACTAACTGACTGGGGCTGTTCTGTAATATCATCACTGGGCTATGACCCCTACTAACTGACTGGGGCTGTTCTGTTCTGTAATATCATCACTGGGCTACGACCCCTACTAACTGACTGGGACTGTTCTGTTCTGTAATATCATCACTGGGGTACGACCCCTCCTAACTGACTGGGGCTGTTCTGTAATATCATCACTGGGCTATGACCCCTACTAACTGACTGGGGCTGTTCTGTAATATCACTGGGCTACGACCCCTACTAACTGACTGGGGCTGTTCTGTAATATCATCACTGGGCTATGACCCCTACTAACTGACTGGGACTGTTCTGTAATATCATCACTGGGCTACGACCCCTACTAACTGACTGGGGCTGTTCTGTAATATCATCACTGGGCTACGACCCCTACTAACTGACTGGGGCTGTTCTGTAATATCATCACTGGGCTATGACCCCTACTAACTGACTGGGGCTGTTCTGTTCTGTAATATCATCACTGGGCTACGACCCCTACTAACTGACTGGGGCTGTTCTGTTCTGTAATATCATCACTGGGCTACGACCCCTACTAACTGACTGGGGCTGTTCTGTAATATCATCACTGGGCTACGACCCCTACTAACTGACTGGGGCTGTTCTGTAATATCATCACTGGGCTACGACCCCTACTAACTGACTGGGGCTGTTCTGTAATATCATCACTGGGCTATGACCCCTACTAACTGACTGGGGCTGTTCTGTAATATCATCACTGGGCTACGACCCCTACTAACTGACTGGGGCTGTTCTGTTCTGTAATATCATCACTGGGCTACGACCCTACTAACTGACTGGGACTGTTCTGTAATATCATCACTGGGCTATGACCCCTACTAACTGACTGGGACTGTTCTGTTCTGTAATATCATCACTGGGCTACGACCCCTACTAACTGACTGGGGCTGTTCTGTAATATCATCACTGGGCTACGACCCTACTAACTGACTGGGGCTGTTCTGTAATATCATCACTGGGCTATGACCCCTACTAACTGACTGGGGCTGTTCTGTTCTGTAATATCATCACTGGGCTACGACCCCTACTAACTGACTGGGACTGTTCTGTAATATCATCACTGGGCTACGACCCCTACTAACTGACTGGGGCTGTTCTGTTCTGTAATATCATCACTGGGCTACGACCCTACTAACTGACTGGGACTGTTCTGTAATATCATCACTGGGCTATGACCCCTACTAACTGACTGGGACTGTTCTGTAATATCATCACTGGGCTACGACCCTACTAACTGACTGGGGCTGTTCTGTTCTGTAATATCATCACTGGGCTACGACCCCTACTGACTGGGACTGTTCTGTAATATCATCACTGGGCTACGACCCCTACTAACTGACTGGGGCTGTTCTGTAATATCATCACTGGGCTACGACCCCTCCTAACTGACTGGGACTGTTCTGTTCTGTAATATCATCACTGGGGTACGACCCCTCCTAACTGACTGGGGCTGTTCTGTAATATCATCACTGGGCTACGACCCCTCCTAACTGACTGGGGCTGTTCTGTTCTGTAATATCATCACTGGGCTACGACCCCTACTAACTGACTGGGACTGTTCTGTAATATCATCACTGGGCTCGACCCCTACTAACTGACTGGGGCTGTTCTGTAATATCATCACTGGGCTACGACCCCTCCTAACTGACTGGGACTGTTCTGTTCTGTAATATCATCACTGGGGTACGACCCCTCCTAACTGACTGGGGCTGTTCTGTAATATCATCACTGGGCTACGACCCCTACTAACTGACTGGGGCTGTTCTGTAATATCACTGGGCTACGACCCCTACTAACTGACTGGGGCTGTTCTGTTCTGTAATATCATCACTGGGCTATGACCCCTCCTAACTGACTGGGGCTGTTCTGTAATATCATCACTGGGCTATGACCCCTACTAACTGACTGGGGCTGTTCTGTAATATCATCACTGGGCTATGACCCCTACTAACTGACTGGGGCTGTTCTGTAATATCATCACTGGGCTATGACCCCTACTAACTGACTGGGGCTGTTCTGTAATATCATCACTGGGCTATGACCCCTACTAACTGACTGGGGCTGTTCTGTTCTGTAATATCATCACTGGGCTACGACCCCTACTGACTGGGACTGTTCTGTAATATCATCACTGGGCTACGACCCTACTAACTGACTGGGGCTGTTCTGTAATATCATCACTGGGCTACGACCCTACTAACTGACTGGGGCTGTTCTGTTCTGTAATATCATCACTGGGCTACGACCCCTACTGACTGGGACTGTTCTGTAATATCATCACTGGGCTATGACCCCTACTAACTGACTGGGGATGTTCTGTAATATCATCACTGGGCTACGACCCCTACTAACTGACTGGGACTGTTCTGTAATATCATCACTGGGCTATGACCCCTACTAACTGACTGGGACTGTTCTGTAATATCATCACTGGGCTATGACCCCTACTAACTGACTGGGGATGTTCTGTAATATAATCACTGGGCTACGACCCCTACTAACTGACTGGGGCTGTTCTGTAATATCATCACTGGGCTATGACCCCTACTAACTGACTGGGGCTGTTCTGTTCTGTAATATCATCACTGGGCTATGACCCCTACTAACTGACTGGGGCTGTTCTGTAATATCACTGGGCTACGACCCCTACTAACTGACTGGGGCTGTTCTGTAATATCATCACTGGGCTATGACCCCTACTAACTGACTGGGGCTGTTCTGTAATATCACTGGGCTATGACCCTACTAACTGACTGGGGCTGTTCTGTTATATCACTGGGCTACGACCCCTACTAACTGACTGGGGCTGTTCTGTAATATCACTGGGCTACGACCCCTACTAACTGACTGGGGCTGTTCTGTAATATCACTGGGCTACGACCCCTACTAACTGACTGGGGCTGTTCTGTAATATCACTGGGCTACGACCCCTACTAACTGACTGGGACTGTTCTGTAATATCATCACTGGGCTACGACCCCTACTAACTGACTGGGGCTGTTCTGTAATATCACTGGGCTACGACCCCTACTAACTGACTGGGGCTGTTCTGTAATATCATCACTGGGCTACGACCCCTACTAACTGACTGGGGCTGTTCTGTAATATCATCACTGGGCTATGACCCCTACTAACTGACTGGGGCTGTTCTGTAATATCATCACTGGGCTATGACCCCTACTAACTGACTGGGGCTGTTCTGTAATATCATCACTGGGCTATGACCCCTACTAACTGACTGGGGCTGTTCTGTAATATCATCACTGGGCTATGACCCCTACTAACTGACTGGGGCTGTTCTGTAATATCATCACTGGGCTACGACCCCTACTAACTGACTGGGGCTGTTCTGTAATATCATCACTGGGCTACGACCCCTACTAACTGACTGGGGCTGTTCTGTAATATCATCACTGGGCTACGACCCCTACTAACTGACTGGGGCTGTTCTGTTATATCACTGGGCTACGACCCCTACTAACTGACTGGGGCTGTTCTGTAATATCATCACTGGGCTACGACCCTACTAACTGACTGGGACTGTTCTGTAATATCATCACTGGGCTCGACCCTACTAACTGACTGGGGCTGTTCTGTAATATCACTGGGCTCGACCCTACTAACTGACTGGGGCTGTTCTGTAATATCACTGGGCTACGACCCTACTAACTGACTGGGGCTGTTCTGTAATATCATCACTGGGCTCGACCCCTACTAACTGACTGGGGCTGTTCTGTAATATCATCACTGGGCTATGACCCCTACTAACTGACTGGGGCTGTTCTGTAATATCATCACTGGGCTATGACCCCTACTAACTGACTGGGGCTGTTCTGTAATATCATCACTGGGCTATGACCCCTACTAACTGACTGGGGCTGTTCTGTAATATCATCACTGGGCTATGACCCCTACTAACTGACTGGGGCTGTTCTGTAATATCATCACTGGGCTATGACCCCTACTAACTGACTGGGGCTGTTCTGTAATATCACTGGGCTACGACCCCACTAACTGACTGGGGCTGTTCTGTTATATCACTGGGCTACGACCCCTACTAACTGACTGGGGCTGTTCTGTAATATCACTGGGCTACGACCCCTACTAACTGACTGGGGCTGTTCTGTAATATCATCACTGGGCTATGACCCCTACTAACTGACTGGGGCTGTTCTGTAATATCATCACTGGGCTACGACCCCTACTAACTGACTGGGGCTGTTCTGTAATATAATCACTGGGCTATGACCCCTACTAACTGACTGGGGCTGTTCTGTAATATCACTGGGCTACGACCCCTACTAACTGACTGGGGCTGTTCTGTTATATCACTGGGCTACGACCCCTACTAACTGACTGGGGCTGTTCTGTAATATCACTGGGCTACGACCCCTTACTAACTGACTGGGGCTGTTCTGTAATACCATCACTGGGCTACGACCCCTACTAACTGACTGGGGCTGTTCTGTAATATCACTGGGCTATGACCCCTACTAACTGACTGGGGCTGTTCTGTAATATCACTGGGCTACGACCCCTTACTAACTGACTGGGGCTGTTCTGTTCTGTAATACCATCACTGGGCTACGACCCCTACTAACTGACTGGGACTGTTATGTGTTGAGTCACAACAGCTGCCATTCTACCAGCCTCCACCAGGGGGCAGCAGTAACATAGTAACTGCCTCCAGTCCTCCTTTCCTTTGTTCCTGTAGTCACATCTGCTCTCCATTCTAGAAAGATCCTTGGGATCTGGAGCCACTATTAACTCTTAACTCTACAAGGCTGTTCATATTTGTTTGAGGATTTAAACTTTCTGCAACCTAAGAAACGTGTTTTTTTTATGCTAGCCTTCACACAGTCCAAGGCAAACTGGTATCAGATGAAGCTATTGAGCCCTATTGGTTGACAGCTGTTTTAGGAGAAACGTCTAATTCTCCACATCAGATATCATTTTCCTAGTATGACAAAGGTGAGGAGCCCATTCCATTCATCCCACTAATGATCTATTTATCTGTCTTCTGGCATACCTCTGACTGGTCATGGCTGAGCTAGTCCAGTCCAGAACAGTCCAGCCCAGCCCAGAGCATACTAGCGTGATGACGAGTAATGTGACTATCCCTCCCTGAGAACAGAACCAACCCCTCCCTGTACTGATCCTCTGTCAACCTGAGGAGAACAGAACCAACCCCCCCCTGTACTGATCCTCTGTCAACCTGAGAACAGAACCAACCCCTCCCTGTACTGATCCTCTGTCAACCTGAGAACAGAACCAACCCCTCCCTGTACTGATCCTCTGTCAACCTGAGAACAAAACCAACCCCTCCCTGTACTGATCCTCTATCAACCTGAGAACAGAACCAACCCCTCCCTGTACTGATCCTCTGTCAACCTGAGAACAGAACCAACCCCTCCCTGAACTGATCCTCTGTCAACCTGAGAACAGAACCAACCCCTCCCTGTACTGATCCTCTGTCAACCTGAGAACAGAACCAACCCCTCCCTGTACTGATCCTCTGTCAACCTGAGGAGAACAGAACCAACCAACCCCTCCCTGTACTGATCTTCTGTCAACCTGAGAACAGAACCAACCAACCCCTCCCTGTACTGATCCTCTGTCAACCTGAGAACAGAACCAACCCCTCCCTGTACTGATCCTCTGTCAACCTGAGAACAGAACCAACCAACCCCTCCCTGTACTGATCCTCTGTCAACCTGAGGAGAACAGAACCAACCCCTCCCTGTACTGATCCTCTGTCAACCTGAGGAGAACAGAACCAACCAACCCCTCCCTGTACTGATCCTCTGTCAACCTGAGGAGAACAGAACCAACCCCTCCCTGAACTGATCCTCTGTCAACCTGAGGAGAACAGAACCAACCCCTCCCTGTACTGATCCTCTGTCAACCTGAGAACAGAACCAACCCCTCCCTGTACTGATCCTCTGTCAACCTGAGGAGAACAGAACCAACCCCTCCCTGTACTGATCCTCTGTCAACCTGAGAACAGAACCAACCCCTCCCTGTACTGATCCTCTGTCAACCTGAGGAGAACAGAACCAACCCCTCCCTGTACTGATCCTCTGTCAACCTGAGAACAGAACCAACCCCTCCCTGTACTGATCCTCTGTCAACCTGAGAACAGAACCAACCCCTCCCTGTACTGATCCTCTGTCAACCTGAGGAGAACAGAACCAACCACTCCCTGTACTGATCCTCTGTCAACCTGAGAACAGAACCAACCAACCCCTCCCTGTACTGATCCTCTGTCAACCTGAGGAGAACAGAACCAACCAACCCCTCCCTGTACTGATCCTCTGTCAACCTGAGGAGAACAGAACCAACCCCTCCCTGTACTGATCCTCTGTCAACCTGAGGAGAACAGAACCAACCCCTCCCTGTACTGATCCTCTGTCAACCTGAGGAGAACAGAACCAACCCCTCCCTGTACTGATCCTCTGTCAACCTGAGGAGAACAGAACCAACCCCTCCCTGTACTGATCCTCTGTCAACCTGAGGAGAACAGAACCAACCAACCCCTCCCTGTACTGATCCTCTGTCAACCTGAGGAGAACAGAACCAACCAACCCCTCCCTGTACTGATCCTCTGTCAACCTGAGGAGAACAGAACCAACCCCTCCCTGTACTGATCCTCTGTCAACCTGAGTAGAACAGAACCAACCCCTCCCTGTACTGATCCTCTGTCAACCTGAGGAGAACAGAACCAACCCCTCCCTGTACTGATCCTCTGTCAACCTGAGGAGAACAGAACCAACCAACCCCTCCCTGTACTGATCCTCTGTCAACCTGAGAACAGAACCAACCAACCCCTCCCTGTACTGATCCTCTGTCAACCTGAGAACAGAACCAACCAACCCCTCCCTGTACTGATCCTCTGTCAACCTGAGAACAGAACCAACCAACCCCTCCCTGTACTGATCCTCTGTCAACCTGAGGAGAACAGAACCAACCCCTCCCTGAACTGATCCTCTGTCAACCTGAGAACAGAACCAACCAACCCCTCCCTGAACTGATCCTCTGTCAACCTGAGGAGAACAGAACCAACCAACCCCTCCCTGTACTGATCCTCTGTCAACCTGAGGAGAACAGAACCAACCCCTCCCTGTACTGATCCTCTGTCAACCTGAGGAGACACTACATAGGGAATAGGGTGCAGAATGGAACCACCACATCTGACCTTGCAGCTGATCACACTACATAGGGAATAGGGTGCACTACATAGGGAATAGGGTGCAGAACGGTTGTCTTGCAGTGATCAACAACCAATTTGAAAGAGCATGAAGAAG
Source organism: Oncorhynchus masou masou (assembly GCF_036934945.1). Taxonomy (NCBI): domain Eukaryota; kingdom Metazoa; phylum Chordata; class Actinopteri; order Salmoniformes; family Salmonidae; genus Oncorhynchus; species Oncorhynchus masou. The sequence goes on from NC_088235.1 coordinate 994,901, forward strand.
TTTGAAAATAATAGAAATGGGCAAATGTTGTACAATCCAGGTGTGCAAAGCTCTTAGAGACGAACAGCTGGAATCACTGCCAAAGCTCGTAGAGACGAACAGCTGGAATCACTGGCTCATAGGCACCCTACATCCTATAGAGGACACTGCTTTAGACCAGGGCTCACAGGGAGGGTTAACCCGTGTTACTCACAGGGAGGGTTAACCCGTGTTACTCACAGGGAGGGTTAACCCGTGTTACTCACAGGGAGGGTTAACCCGTGTTACTCACAGGGAGGGTTAACCCGTGTTACTCACAGGGAGGGTTAACCCGTGTTACTCACAGGGAGGGTTAACCCGTGTTACTCACAGGGAGGGTTAACCCGTGTTACTCACAGGGAGGGTTAACCCGTGTTACTCAACACAGACCCAGCTATAGAGGATGTTTGAGGAAGGTGGAGACCAGAGTCTTACTGTGGTATAATTGGCTCCCTCTTCAGATCAATGATTAACAGACCAGTGGAAGGTACGAGGTGATGGGTTCATGTATGGACCTGTGTGTGTGTGTGTGTGTGTGTGTGTGTGTGTGTGTGTGTGTGTGTGTGTGTGTGTGTAAAACATGTCCTACCTGTTCTGTCGGTCGAGTTTGCGGCGGCGCCCTCCTGCTCACGGCAGGGTTGCCGGCATGGGCCGTATAGATCTGATTGGCTGCTGCGTCGTCGAGGGTATCTGAGTCAGGTCGTGCATACTGAAGCTCCTCAGCTTCTCTGTGATCGCCCCCTGGCCCTATACACACACACACACACACACACACACACACACACACACAGTTAGTGTCACCACAGGGATAACACTGTCCTCTAAACGCCTCTCCTCATGACATCATGGCTCCAGTATCTCCGACAAAATACAGTAACATGCTGAGGGAGTGTTTGTGTTGTTGTGTTCTGACAGACAGTAACATGCTGAGGGAGTGTTTGTGTTGTTGTGTTCTGACAGACAGTAACAGGCCGAGGGAGTGTTTGTGTTGTTGTGTTCTGACAGACAGTAACATGCTGAGGGAGTGTTTGTGTTGTTGTGTTGTGACAGACAGTAACATGCTGAGGGAGTGTTTGTGTTGTTGTGTTCTGACAGACAGTAACATGCTGAGGGAGTGTTTGTGTTGTTGTGTTCTGACAGACAGTAACATGCTGAGGGAGTGTTTGTGTTGTTGTGTTCTGACAGACAGTAACATGCTGAGGGAGTGTTTGTGTTGTTGTGTTCTGACAGACAGTAACATGCTGAGGGAGTGTTTGTGTTGTTGTGTTGTGACAGACAGTAACATGCTGAGGAGTGTTTGTGTTGTTGTGTTCTGACAGACAGTAACATGCTGAGGGAGTGTTTGTGTTGTTGTGTTCTGACAGACAGTAACAGGCTGAGGGAGTGTTTGTGTTGTTGTGTTCTGACAGACAGTAACAGGCTGAGGGAGTGTTTGTGTTGTTGTGTTCTGACAGACAGTAACATGCTGAGGGAGTGTTTGTGTTGTTGTGTTCTGACAGACAGTAACATGCTGAGGGAGTGTTTGTGTTGTTGTGTTGTGACAGACAGTAACATGCTGAGGGAGTGTTTGTGTTGTTGTGTTCTGACAGACAGTAACATGCTGAGGGAGTGTTTGTGTTGTTGTGTTCTGACAGACAGTAACATGCTGAGGGAGTGTTTGTGTTGTTGTGTTCTGACAGACAGTAACAGGCTGAGGGAGTGTTTGTGTTGTTGTGTTCTGACAGACAGTAACATGCTGAGGGAGTGTTTGTGTTGTTGTGTTCTGACAGACAGTAACAGGCTGAGGGAGTGTTTGTGTTGTTGTGTTCTGACAGACAGTAACATGCTGAGGGAGTGTTTGTGTTGTTGTGTTCTGACAGACAGTAACAGGCTGAGGGAGTGTTTGCGTTCTGACACAAACTACTACATAAGTTAAATTCCTAGAATCTATTCAGTGTTTATCATCGTGTTTTCAAACAGCTTATGACAACGCAGAACCTTTTCCATAACAGAACTGGGGAACAGACAGGATGTGTACTATCATAAAGGGAACATTAGTGGTCGTGTGTGCAGCACAGCTTGACAACATCACAGAAAATACCAAAAAGATAACAGACTAGCAAACGCCATAAAAACCGATGAATAGGTGAATCTATGAATGATCTGAGTCGGGCTGGGCGGTATACTGTGTTCAGCGATATACCGGTACTGATGCACGGACTGGTTAGGGTTTTAACTTTACCTTCTATCCCAGGTATTTGAATGTTTGACTTGTTAAATGTGACGGCAGTGTGTAATGTCCATGTGTTCCTCTCTCTTTATGACGCCTCCCGCACACACCTAGCCCCGCCCCCTGTCACTCAAGGAGCGCATTGGATGTTCCTCAACCACGTGACCCATGTGTTCAGTCCGCCTGGTCAATGCAGCACAAGTAACACTGTTGACGACAACAACGTTGCTTTCCCTTTGCTTCTTAATATATACATCTACTAGCGTTCTATAATTACACTATTAGCTTGTTTGTCTTATCTTAGTAAGTTGTTCCTAAATCTTGTTAGCCGCTAATTGTTAGCCACTAATGCTAATCGCTAGCTAATAATAAATGTACTGCGTAAGAGCAAACGTAACTTAGCTAGCTAATACAGCCTGATAATACCAGTGATTGTGTAGGCCTGAATCAGCATGTTGTTTGTGCAACTGTCTTATAAATTAAAGAGGTAAACGCAAAGCAAGAATATATGTTAGCTACATGAAGTAGTTATGACAACACGTTCAATCTAGCCAAAGATTATAGTTCCTACCCTGTCACAACTCCTCCCTGACAATTTCATTCGTTGTCTCAGTCAAACACTGTATTAAAAGTGCCCAATTATATTTTTACTATATAATTATAATATACATTCTATTCCCATGATTCCAACAGTTAAACCAAGTGTTTCGCTCTAAATCTCAAGTCAAATTGCAACATTTGGTTCAAAATAAGGCCCAGATGACTAGCCCATATAATGCAGGCCTATGGGAACAGTGGAAATTCTCAATATGCAGAAATCGAATTTACATTTTTTTTTTTGCTATAATCGTGATATGTGTCATTATCGGGATATGTGAGATTTTGGCCATAATCGCCCAGCCCGAGATCTGAGGCATTTCTTCATGCTCCAGTAAAATATATCTCTATCATTATTACCTCAGAGAGCTGCCACTAGTAGTGCTGTGCCCCTAGAGACAGACTGCATGGCAGACAAGATTGGTAGAAAGACAGATCAACACCAACGTTAGAACACAGTCAGGAGGACAGAACAACAAGAAGAGACTAGGAGGAGGGGGAAAGTAGAGCCATAGAAGACCTGATCAATTGGCTGGTTTGATAGAGGCAGAGTAGAGACATAAAATATTTGTCTTTACAAGCTCCAGGAAGAGACAGTGAGAGAGGCTGCTGGATGCAGAGTCAAGGTTATATGCGGTTTCTGACTTTGTGTTGAGAGATAGGACATAGAAAGAAGGCAGTCTATTGTTGCTTTATCCAGGCCTGGACCGAGACTCTGTCTCAGCTAGCATGCTCAGGTTGTTTATCCAGGCCTGGACCGAGGCTCTGTCCCAGCTAGCATGCTCAGGTTGTTTATCCAGGCCTGGACCAGCTAGCATGCTCAGGTTGTTTATCCAGGCCTGGACCAGCTAGCATGCTCAGGTTGTTTATCCAGGCCTGGACCAGCTAGCATGCTCAGGTTGTTTATCCAGGCCTGGACCAGCTAGCATGCTCAGGTTGTTTATCCAGGCCTGGACCGAGGCTCTGTCCCAGCTAGCATGCTCACGTTGTTTATCCAGGCCTGGACCGAGGCTCTGTCTCAGCTAGCATGCTCAGGTTGTTTATCCAGGCCTGGACCGAGGCTCTGTCCCAGCTAGCATGCTCAGGTTGTTTATCCAGGCCTGGACCGAGGCTCTGTCTCAGCTAGCATGCTCAGGTTGTTTATCCAGGCCTGGACCGAGACTCTGTCTCAGCTAGCATGCTCAGGTTGTTTATCCAGGCCTGGACCGAGGCTCTGTCTCAGCTAGCATGCTCAGGTTGTTTATCCAGGCCTGGACCGAGGCTCTGTCCCAGCTAGCATGCTCAGGTTGTTTATCCAGGCCTGGACCGAGGCTCTGTCCCAGCTAGCATGCTCAGGTTGTTTATCCAGGCCTGGACCGAGGCTCTGTCCCAGCTAGCATGCTCAGGTTGTTTATCCAGGCCTTGACCGAGGCTCTGTCCCAGCTAGCATGCTCAGTTTGTTTATCCAGGCCTGTCTCAGCTAGCATGCTCAGGTTGTTTATCCAGGCCTGGACCGAGACTCTGTCTCAGCTAGCATGCTCAGGTTGTTTATCCAGGCCTGGACCGAGACTCTGTCCCAGCTAGCATGCTCAGGTTGTTTATCCAGGCCTGGACCGAGGCTCTGTCCCAGCTAGCATGCTCAGGTTGTTTATCCAGGCCTTGACCGAGGCTCTGTCCCAGCTAGCATGCTCAGGTTGTTTATCCAGGCCTGTCTCAGCTAGCATGCTCAGGTTGTTTATCCAGGCCTGGACCGAGGCTCTGTCCCAGCTAGCATGCTCAGGTTGTTTATCCAGGCTCTGTCTCAGCTAGCATGCTCAGGTTGTTTATCCAGGCCTGGACCAGCTAGCATGCTCAGGTTGTTTATCCAGGCCTGGACCAGCTAGCATGCTCAGGTTGTTTATCCAGGCCTGGACCGAGGCTCTGTCTCAGCTAGCATGCTCAGGTTGTTTATCCAGGCCTGGACCGAGGCTCTGTCTCAGCTAGCATGCTCAGGTTGTTTATCCAGGCCTTGACCGAGGCTCTGTCCCAGCTAGCATGCTCAGGTTGTTTATCCAGGCCTGGACCGAGGCTCTGTCCCAGCTAGCATGCTCAGGTTGTTTATCCAGGCCTGGACCGAGGCTCTGTCTCAGCTAGCATGCTCAGGTTGTTTATCCAGGCCTGGACCGAGGCTCTGTCCCAGCTAGCATGCTCAGGTTGCTTATCCAGGCCTGGACCGAGGCTCTGTCCCAGCTAGCATGCTCAGGTTGTTTATCCAGGCCTGTCTCAGCTAGCATGCTCAGGTTGTTTATCCAGGCCTGGACCGAGGCTCTGTCCCAGCTAGCATGCTCAGGTTGTTTATCCAGGCCTGTCTCAGCTAGCATGCTCAGGTTGTTTATCCAGGCCTGGACCGAGGCTCTGTCCCAGCTAGCATGCTCAGGTTGTTTATCCAGGCCTGGACCGAGGCTCTGTCTCAGCTAGCATGCTCAGGTTGTTTATCCAGGCCTGTCCCAGCTAGCATGCTCAGGTTGCTTATCCAGGCCTGGACCGAGGCTCTGTCCCAGCTAGCATGCTCAGGTTGTTTATCCAGGCCTGTCTCAGCTAGCATGCTCAGGTTGTTTATCCAGGCCTGGACCGAGGCTCTGTCCCAGCTAGCATGCTCAGGTTGTTTATCCAGGCCTGGACCGAGGCTCTGTCTCAGCTAGCATGCTCAGGTTGTTTATCCAGGCCTGGACCGAGGCTCTGTCCCAGCTAGCATGCTCAGGTTGTTTATCCAGGCCTGGACCGAGACTCTGTCTCAGCTAGCATGCTCAGGTTGTTTATCCAGGCCTGGACCGAGGCTCTGTCCCAGCTGGCATGCTCAGGTTGTTTATCCAGGCCTGGACCGAGGCTCTGTCCCAGCTAGCATGCTCAGGTTGTTTATCCAGGCCTGGACCGAGGCTCTGTCCCAGCTAGCATGCTCAGGTTGTTTATCCAGGCCTTGACCGAGGCTCTGTCCCAGCTAGCATGCTCAGGTTGTTTATCCAGGCCTGTCTCAGCTAGCATGCTCAGGTTGTTTATCCAGGCCTGGACCGAGACTCTGTCCCAGCTAGCATGCTCAGGTTGTTTATCCAGGCCTGGACCGAGGCTCTGTCCCAGCTAGCATGCTCAGGTTGTTTATCCAGGCCTTGACCGAGGCTCTGTCCCAGCTAGCATGCTCAGGTTGTTTATCCAGGCCTGTCTCAGCTAGCATGCTCAGGTTGTTTATCCAGGCCTGGACCGAGGCTCTGTCCCAGCTAGCATGCTCAGGTTGTTTATCCAGGCTCTGTCTCAGCTAGCATGCTCAGGTTGTTTATCCAGGCCTGGACCAGCTAGCATGCTCAGGTTGTTTATCCAGGCCTGGACCAGCTAGCATGCTCAGGTTGTTTATCCAGGCCTGGACCGAGGCTCTGTCTCAGCTAGCATGCTCAGGTTGTTTATCCAGGCCTGGACCGAGGCTCTGTCCCAGCTAGCATGCTCAGGTTGTTTATCCAGGCCTGGACCGAGGCTCTGTCCCAGCTAGCATGCTCAGGTTGTTTATCCAGGCCTGGACCGAGGCTCTGTCTCAGCTAGCATGCTCAGGTTGTTTATCCAGGCCTGTCTCAGCTAGCATGCTCAGGTTGTTTATCCAGGCCTGGACCGAGGCTCTGTCTCAGCTAGCATGCTCAGGTTGTTTATCCAGGCCTGGACCGAGGCTCTGTCTCAGCTAGCATGCTCAGGTTGTTTATCCAGGCCTGTCTCAGCTAGCATGCTCAGGTTGTTTATCCAGGCCTGGACCAGCTAGCATGCTCAGGTTGTTTATCCAGGCCTGGACCAGCTAGCATGCTCAGGTTGTTTATCCAGGCCTGGACCAGCTAGCATGCTCAGGTTGTTTATCCAGGCCTGGACCAGCTAGCATGCTCAGGTTGTTTATCCAGGCCTGGACCAGCTGGCATGCTCAGGTTGTTTATCCAGGCCTGGACCGAGGCTCTGTCCCAGCTAGCATGCTCAGGTTGTTTATCCAGGCCTGGACCGAGGCTCTGTCCCAGCTAGCATGCTCAGGTTGTTTATCCAGGCCTGGACCGAGGCTCTGTCCCAGCTAGCATGCTCAGGTTGTTTATCCAGGCCTGGACCGAGGCTCTGTCCCAGCTAGCATGCTCAGGTTGTTTATCCAGGCCTGGACCGAGACTCTGTCCCAGCTAGCATGCTCAGGTTGTTTATCCAGGCCTGGACCGAGGCTCTATCCCAGCTACCATGCTCAGGTTGTTTATCCAGGCCTGGACCGAGGCTCTGTCCCAGCTAGCATGCTCAGGTTGTTTATCCAGGCCTGGACCAGCTAGCATGCTCAGGTTGTTTATCCAGGCCTGGACCGAGGCTCTGTCCCAAATCTGTTTCCCTACCCCAGGTTTCAGATTTCTGCCTATTTTCTTCTCGCAAAAATCACACTGATAAAAAAAAAAACTTTTGGATGTTCTTAGTCCATAATGTGGAGACCACTTTGGAGGTCTGGAAAAAATCTAAGATATATGTCAATTTTGGGGTGTTGATACGCTTTAATTCAAGTGCAAGAAACTTGTATGGTTAGCGGTGTTCCTGTAGCACGTGATGGCCGAGTTTGCTAAAAAAAAAAAAATGGCCACTTGATCGACGCAAATAATCATCTCATTCTGGCAGGTAGGCAGAGGCTACTTTGTAGTTAACATTTAATAGAAACAGTTTTTTTTTTGGAAAGCCTTTCCATCTACCAGAAGACGGTGATCATGAATTGCATCATCGCTAACTGGTAGACCAACACACACAGGCATTCCTGTGTCCTTTCAGAAAGTTGTAGGGAAAATACCAAATCCCTGATACATTTTGTTCATATGTTTTGATTAACTGGGTTCAAACCAATATATGTTTTCTAATAAATTCAATACATTTGTTGATGTCCTACAAAGGTCAACACATTTTAGAATATTGTTGAATTCCGTTTTAAAATGCCTGGATTCCGTCCTCATGGCAGACTTTATAGGGCTCCACACTAGCATGTTCCTATTGTTAGTCACAAACAGTCAGCACCCGGACACAATACCAGCACATCAATCAGATGCGTCTGGCTTCAACAGACAAGACCGATGCCTCCATGGAACTGTCTCTGAAGCAACAACAGTCCTATTAAGAGTAGAGGAGAACAAACACTAGTCCCTCTGTGTTGAATCTTGATGACACAGCCCAGGGACTGGCACGTGCTGCTCTGTGCATGGTTGTGAGCCCAGTGACTGACACGTGCTGCTCTGTGCATGGCTGTGAGCCCAGGGACTGGCACGTGCTGCTCTGTGCATGGCTGTGAGCCCAGGGACTGGCACGTGCTGCACTGTGCATGGCTGTGAGCCCAGGGACTGACACGTGCTGCTCTGTGCATGGCTGTGAGCCCAGGGACTGGCACGTGCTGCTCTGTGCATGGCTGTGAGCCCAGGGACTGGCACGTGCTGCTCTGTGCATGGCTGTGAGCCCAGGGAGTTAGTATATTCAGATAGCTAGGTGGGACAACCACATATCACAGTAGTTAGTATATTCAGATAGCTAGGAGGGACAACCACATATCACAGTAGTTAGTATATTCAGATAGCTAGGTGGGACAACCACATATCACAGTAGTTAGTATATTCAGATAGCTAGGTGGGACAACCACATATCACAGTAGTTAGTATATTCATCTTCAGATAGCTAGGTGGGACAACCACATATCACAGTAGTTAGTATATTCAGATAGCTAGTTGGACAACCACATATCACAGTAGTTAGTATATTCAGATAGCTAGGTGGGACAACCACATATCACAGTAGTTAGTATATTCAGATAGCTAGGTGGGACAACCACATATCACAGTAGTTAGTATATTCATATAGCTAGGTGAGACAACCACATATCACAGTAGTTAGTATATTCAGATAGCTAGGTGGACAACCACATATCACAGTAGTTAGTATATTCAGATAGCTAGGTGGGACAACCACATATCACAGTAGTTAGTATATTCAGATAGCTAGGTGGGACAACCACATATCACAGTAGTTAGTATATTCAGATAGCTAGGTGAGACAACCACATATCACAGTAGTTAGTATATTCAGATAGCTAGGTGGGACAACCACATATTACAGTAGTTAGTATATTCAGATAGCTAGGAGGGACAACCACATATCACAGTAGTTAGTATATTCAGATAGCTAGGTGAGACAACCACATATCACAGTAGTTAGTATATTCAGATAGCTAGGTGGGACAACCACATATCACAGTAGTTAGTATATTCAGATAGCTAGGAGGGACAACCACATATCACAGTAAGTACATTTTCCCTCAAAGTATCATATTAGCAAAGTCAGCGCCAGTAACAAGGGGGGGGGGGGGTGGAGGGGGGCTCGTGCAGTACTTGCCTTGACAGCTGCGGAGACAGCTGCAGTAGCAGCTATACTTAGGCCCTGCTTGCCGAAGGTCACCATGGTCTCGTAGCTGCGCTCCTTGGCCTGGACAATGTACTCATCTATCTCCTGGTGACAACAACCGTCACAGAGACAAACAGAGAGTCAGTGCACAGAACAACAACTATAGTATGCAACAACGTGTCAAAACCCATGACAACACAGAAGCTAAATATCCTGTCATGAACTGGTCATTTTACGCGTCAGCCAGCTTTCTTCGTAGAAGGAATACAAACAAGGATAGGACTCAAACGTATTCTTCTGTTGCTTGACGAGGCTTCATATTCAAAACACATTCAATACACAGTTACAGTGCTCAGTCAGTCGGTCTTACCCTCTCTCTTGAGGACAGTAGAGGATGGAGACACTTCCTGTAGATGAGACTAGCTCCTCTGGTGTAGGGAGACAGCAACCAGATAACAAATGCGATCTTAATCTCATAGTACAGGGGGAACCTAGAGAGAGACACCACATTACAGTATTAACCTAGAGACCAGATATCTCATAGTACAGGGGGAAGGAACCTAGAGAGAGAGACCAGATATCTCAAAGTACAGGGGGAAGGAACCTAGAGAGAGACCAGATGTCTCATAGTACAGGGGGAAGGAACCTAGAGAGAGAGACCAGATGTCTCATAGTACAGGGGGAAGGAACCTAGAGAGAGAGACCAGATGTCTCATAGTACAGGGGGAAGGAACCTAGAGAGAGACCAGATATCTCATAGTACAGGGGGAAGGAACCTAGAGAGAGAGACCAGATATCTCATAGTACAGGGGGAAGGAACCTAGAGAGAGAGACCAGATATCTCATAGTACAGGGGGAAGGAACCTAGAGAGAGAGACCAGATATCTCATAGTACAGGGGGAAGGAACCTAGAGAGAGAGAGACCAGATATCTCATAGTACAGGGGGAAGGAACCTAGAGAGAGAGAGACCAGATATCTCATAGTACAGGGGGAAGGAACCTAGAGAGAGAGACCAGATATCTCATAGTACAGGGGGAAGGAACCTAGAGAGAGAGACCAGATATCTCATAGTACAGGGGGAAGGAACCTAGAGAGAGAGACCAGATATCTCATAGTACAGGGGAAGGAACCTAGAGAGAGAGACCAGATATCTCATAGTACAGGGGGAAGGAACCTAGAGAGAGAAACCAGATATCTCATAGTACAGGGGGAAGGAACCTAGAGAGAGAGACCAGATATCTCATAGTACAGGGGGAAGGAACCTAGAGAGAGAGACCAGATATCTCATAGTACAGGGGGAAGGAACATTGGGTTACGGCATTGGGTTACGGTTAGGGAAAGGGTTAGCGTTAGGGAAAGGGTTAGCGTTAGGGAAAGGGTTAGCGTAACGGTTAGGGAAAGGCATTGTGTTACGGTTAGGGAAAGGGTTAGCGTTAGGGAAAGGCATTGGGTTAGGGTTAGGGAAAGGGTTAGCGTTAGGGAAAGGCATTGGGTTACGGTTAGGGAAAGGGTTAGCGTTAGGGAAAGGCATTGGGTTACGGTTAGGGAAAGGGTTAGCGTTAGGGAAAGGTATTGGGTTACGGTTAGGGAAAGGGTTAGCGTTAGGGAAAGGTATTGGGTTACGGTTAGGGAAAGGGTTAGCGTTAGGGAAAGGCATTGGGTTAGGGTTAGGGAAAGGGTTAGCGTTAGGGAAAGGTATTGGGTTACGGTTAGGGAAAGGGTTAGCGTTAGGGAAAGGTATTGGGTTACGGTTAGGGAAAGGGTTAGCGTTAGGGAAAGGCATTGGGTTAGGGAAAGGGTTAGCGTTAGGGAAAGGGTTAGCGTTAGGGAAAGGCATTGGGTTAGGGAAAGGCATTGGGTTAGGGAAAGGCATTGGGTTAGGGAAAGGGTTAGCGTTAGGAAAGGCATTGTGTTGCGGTTAGGGAAAGGGTTAGCGTTAGGGAAAGGCATTGGGTTAGGGTTAGGGAAAGGGTTAGCGTTAGGGAAAGGCATTGGGTTACGGTTAGGGAAAGGGTTAGCGTTAGGGAAAGGCATTGGGTTACGGTTAGGGAAAGGGTTAGCGTTAGGGAAAGGTATTGGGTTACGGTTAGGGAAAGGGTTAGCGTTAGGGAAAGGTATTGGGTTACGGTTAGGGAAAGGGTTAGCGTTAGGGAAAGGCATTGGGTTAGGGTTAGGGAAAGGGTTAGCGTTAGGGAAAGGTATTGGGTTACGGTTAGGGAAAGGGTTAGCGTTAGGGAAAGGTATTGGGTTACGGTTAGGGAAAGGGTTAGCGTTAGGGAAAGGCATTGGGTTAGGGAAAGGGTTAGCGTTAGGGAAAGGGTTAGCGTTAGGGAAAGGCATTGGGTTAGGGAAAGGCATTGGGTTAGGGAAAGGCATTGGGTTAGGGAAAGGGTTAGCGTTAGGGAAAGGCATTGTGTTGCGGTTAGGGAAAGGGTTAGCGTTAGGGAAAGGCATTGGGTTACGGTTAGGGAAAGGCATTGGGTTACGGTTAGGGAAAGGGTTAGCGTTACGGTTAGGGAAAGGGTTAGCGTTAGGGAAAGGGTTAGCGTTAGGGAAAGGGTTAGCGTTAGGGAAAGGGTTAGCGTTAGGCATTGGGTTAGGGTTAGGGAAAGGGTTAGCGTTAGGGAAAGGGTTAGCGTAACGGTTAGGGAAAGGCATTGGGTTACGGTTAGGGAAAGGGTTAGCGTTAGGGAAAGGGTTAGCGTAACGGTTAGGGAAAGGCATTGTGTTACGGTTAGGGAAAGGGTTAGCGTTACGGTTAGGGAAAGGGTTAGCGTTAGGGAAAGGGTTAGCGTTAGGGAAAGGGTTAGCGTTAGGGAAAGGGTTAGCGTTAGGGAAAGGGTTAGCGTTAGGGAAAGGGTTAGGGTTAGGGAAAGGGTTAGCGTTAGGGAAAGGCATTGGGTTAGGGTTAGGGAAAGGGTTAGCGTTAGGGAAAGGCATTGGGTTACGGTTAGGGAAAGGGTTAGCGTTAGGGAAAGGTATTGGGTTACGGTTAGGGAAAGGGTTAGCGTTAGGGAAAGGCATTGGGTTAGGGAAAGGGTTAGCGTTAGGGAAAGGGTTAGCGTTAGGGAAAGGCATTGGGTTAGGGAAAGGCATTGGGTTAGGGAAAGGCATTGGGTTAGGGAAAGGCATTGGGTTAGGGAAAGGGTTAGCGTTAGGGAAAGGGTTAGCGTTAGGGAAAGGCATTGTGTTGCGGTTAGGGAAAGGGTTAGCGTTAGGGAAAGGCATTGGGTTACGGTTAGGGAAAGGGTTAGCGTTAGGGAAAGGCATTGGGTTACGGTTAGGGAAAGGGTTAGCGTTAGGGAAAGGCATTGGGTTATGGAAAGGGTTAGCGTTAGGGAAAGGCATTGGGTTACGGTTAGGGAAAGGGTTAGCGTTAGGGAAAGGCATTGGGTTACGGTTAGGGAAAGGGTTAGCGTTAGGGAAAGGCATTGGGTTACGGTTAGGGAAAGGGTTAGCGTTAGGGAAAGGCATTGGGTTATGGAAAGGGTTAGCGTTAGGGAAAGGCATTGGGTTACGGTTAGGGAAAGGGTTAGCGTTAGGGAAAGGCATTGGGTTACGGTTAGGGAAAGGGTTAGCGTTAGGGAAAGGCATTGGGTTACGGTTAGGGAAAGGGTTAGCATTAGGGAAAGGCATTGGGTTACGGTTAGGGAAAGGGTTAGCGTTAGGGAAAGGGTTAGCGTTAGGGAAAGGCATTGGGTTAGGGAAAGGCATTGGGTTAGGGAAAGGCATTGGGGAAAGGCATTGGGTTACGGTTAGGGAAAGGGTTAGCGTTAGGGAAAGGGTTAGCGTTAGGGAAAGGCATTGGGTTAGGGAAAGGGTTAGCGTTAGGGAAAGGCATTGGGTTACGGTTAGGGAAAGGGTTAGCGTTAGGGAAAGGCATTGGGTTACGGTTAGGGAAAGGGTTAGCGTTAGGGAAAGGTATTGGGTTAGGGTTAGGGAAAGGGTTAGCGTTAGGGAAAGGCATTGGGTTACGGTTAGGGAAAGGGTTAGCGTTAGGGAAAGGCATTGGTTACGGTTAGGGAAAGGGTTAGCGTTAGCGTTAGGGAAAGGCATTGGGTTACGGTTAGGGAAAGGGTTAGCGTTAGGGAAAGGGTTAGCGTTAGGGAAAGGCATTGGGTTAGGGAAAGGCATTGGGTTAGGGAAAGGCATTGGGGAAAGGCATTGGGTTACGGTTAGGGAAAGGGTTAGCGTTAGGGAAAGGGTTAGCGTTAGGGAAAGGCATTGGGTTAGGGAAAGGGTTAGCGTTAGGGAAAGGCATTGGGTTACGGTTAGGGAAAGGGTTAGCGTTAGGGAAAGGCTTTGTGTTAGCGTACCGTCGTCCACTGCTATTCATTTTCTGCCAGTCAAATATACACAAATATACAATCCTATTAACAAGCCAACATGACACTCCTCATTAAATCTGAACAACAAATTATAAATCTTAATGAGATTTAATTGAGATTCAGCCTGGATTATTTTCGGCATAGTGTGTTGATCAAAGACAACACGGAAAACTACAGCGAGGTCTGTACTCAGGCCACAGCGAGGTCTGTACTCAGGCCACAGCGAGGTCTGTACTCAGGCCACAGCGAGGTCTGTACTCAGGCCACAGCGAGGTCTGTACTCAGGCCACAGCGAGGTCTGTACTCAGGCCACAGCGAGGTCTGTACTCAGGCCACAGCGAGGTCTGTACTCAGGCTACAGCGAGGTCTGTACTCAGGCTACAGCGAGGTCTGTACCCAGGCTACAGCGAGGTCTGTACCCAGGCTACAGCGAGGTCTGTACCCAGGCTACAGCGAGGTCTGTACCCAGGCCACAGCGAGGTCTGTACCCAGGCCACAGCGAGGTCTGTACTCAGGCTACAGGGAGGTCTGTACTCAGGCTACAGCGAGGTCTGTACCCAGGCTACAGCGAGGTCTGTACCCAGGCCACAGCGAGGTCTGTACTCAGGCTACAGCGAGGTCTGTATTCAGGCTACAGCGAGGTCTGTACTCAGGCTACAGGGAGGTCTGTACCCAGGCTACAGGGAGGTCTGTACCCAGGCCACAGGGAGGTCTGTACTCAGGCCACAGCGAGGTCTGTACTCAGGCTACAGCGAGGTCTGTACTCAGGCTACAGCGAGGTCTGTACTCAGGCTACAGCGAGGTCTGTACTCAGGCCACAGCGAGGTCTGTACCCAGGCCACAGCGAGGTCTGTACCCAGGCTACAGCGAGGTCTGTACCCAGGCCACAGCGAGGTCTGTACCCAGGCTACAGCGAGGTCTGTACCCAGGCTACAGCGAGGTCTGTACTCAGGCCACAGCGAGGTCTGTACCCAGGCTACAGCGAGGTCTGTACCCAGGCTACAGCGAGGTCTGTACCCAGGCTACAGCGAGGTCTGTACCCAGGCTACAGCGAGGTCTGTACCCAGGCCACAGCGAGGTCTGTACCCAGGCTACAGCGAGGTCTGTACCCAGGCTACAGCGAGGTCTGTACTCAGGCTACAGCGAGGTCTGTACTCAGGCTACAGCGAGGTCTGTATTCAGTCTTACCAGGCTACAGGGAGGTCTGTATTCAGTCTTACCAGGCTACAGTGAGGTCTGTGATTGTCTCCACTACGGTGTAGAGAGCAAACACAATCCAGTACATCATCCAACGGACCTGTTGGAACAGAGCAAGAGAGAGATAATCAACACCTCCTACATGTTACAGTATGCTAGACATACACCTGTTGGAACAACAAATAGATATACTTTGGAACAGATTTCTTAAATTAAAAATCACTTGGAGCTGATTGGTTGGTGTTTTACAGTGTTATGTCCAAAAAGAAGCACCAGGGAACTCTGCAATAAGGTGTGAGAAGCTCAGTACAGGACTACAGACTAACAGGCTCCAGGCTAACAGGCTGCCAGGCTACAGGCCAACAGGCTACAGGCCAACAGGCTACAGGCCAACAGGCTACAGGCCAACAGGCTACAGACCTACAGGACTACAGGCCAACCGGCCACAGGCCAACAGGCTACAGGCCACAGACCTACAGGCCACAGACCTACAGGCCAACCGGCCACAGGCAAACAGGCTACAGACCTACAGGCCACAGACCTACAGGCCACAGACCTACAGGCCACAGACCTACAGGCCACAGACCTACAGGCCACAGACCTACAGGCCAACAGGCCACAGGCCAACAGGCTACAGGCCAACAGGACTACAGGCCACAGACCTACAGGCCACAGACCTACAGGCCAACCGGCCACAGGCAAACAGGCTACAGGCAAACAGGCCACAGACCTACAGGCCACAGACCTACAGGCCACAGACCTACAGGCCAACCGGCCAACAAGCTACAGGCCAACAGGCTACAGGCCAACAGGCCACAGACCTACAGGCCACAGACCTACAGGCCACAGACCTACAGGCCAACAGGCCAACAGGCTACAGGCCAACAGGCCAACAGGCTACAGGCCAACAGGCCAACAGGGCTACAGACCAACAGGCTACAGGCCAACAGGCCAACAGGGCTACAGACCAACAGGCTACAGACCTACAGACCAACAGGCCAACAGGCTACAGGCCAACAGGCCAACAGGCTACAGGCCAACAGGCCAACAGGCTACAGGCCAACAGGGCTACAGGGCTACAGACCAACAGGCTACAGACCTACAGGCCACAGACCTACAGGCCACAGACCTACAGGCCAACAGGCCAACAGGCTACAGGCCAACAGGCCAACAGGCTACAGGCCAACAGGCCAACAGGCTACAGGCCAACAGGCCAACAGGGCTACAGACCAACAGGCTACAGACCTACAGGCCACAGACCTACAGGCCAACAGGCCAACAGGCTACAGACCTACAGGCCACAGACCTACAGGCCAACAGGCTACAGGCCAACAGGGCTACAGGCCAACAGGCTACAGGCCAACAGGCCAACAGGGCTACAGACCAACAGGCTACAGACCTACAGACCAACAGGGCTACAGACCAACAGGCTACAGACCTACAGACCAACAGGCCAACAGACCAACAGGCTACAGGCTACAGACCAACAGGACAACAGGCTACCATCCAAAGCAAGCATTCCTCCCTCTTAGACCGACTTAGAGAGGAGATACCTATCCAACAAGCCATGGGCTCTGAGAAATGACATGTCAACTTGTTCTAGCTAAATTATTCCTCATGTCTAACTAAAGCCTTGTTCACACAGCAGGCCTTAAGGCTAAAACCAGTTTGGTAGGCAGTCTCTCTCTCAAATACAGCTGTTGAAAATGTTATTTTATTATAACACACAAAGCAAAAGAAAATAAGCATCATTGTTGCTTGTGCTGCATTGACCATGCAGACTGAACGCATGCGTCTCGTGGTCAAGAGACAACAAATGCGCTCCTTGAGTGACAGGGGGCGGGGCTAGGAGAGCGAGAGAGAAGACTCAAGTAGTGTAGTAAACTATAAAAGATGGATGTTACACAAGGTGTATCACATTTAACAAACCAAACATTCAAATACCGGTATAGAAGGTAGCGTAAAAACTCAGTGGTCTGTGCATCAATACCTGTCTATAGTCATATACCGCCCAGCCCTATCTACGTGGAATGAAGGAAAACATGTTTAAAAAGAGACAGAGGAGAGGAGGGAGAGACGAGGGAGAGAGACAGGGGAGAGAGACAGGGGAGAGAGACAGGGGAGAGAGACAGGGGAGAGAGACAGGGGAGAGAGACAGGGGAGAGAGACAGGGGAGAGAGAGGAGAGGAGAAAGGGCTGAGGAGAGGAGGGAGAGACGGAGGAGAGGAGAAAGGGCTGAGGAGAGGAGGAGGGAGAGACAGAGGAGAGGAGAAAGGGCTGAGGAGAGGAGGGAGAGACGGAGGAGAGGAGAAAGGGCTGAGGAGAGGAGGGAGAGACGGAGGAGAGGAGAAAGGGCTGAGGAGAGGAGGGAGAGACAGAGGAGAGGAGAAAGGGCTGAGGGAGAGGAGGGAGAGACAGAGGAGAGGAGGGAGAGACAGAGGAGAGGAGGGAGAGAGACGGAGGGAGAGGAGAAAGGGCTGAGGAGAGGAGGGAGAGACAGAGGAGAGGAGGGAGAGACAGAGGAGAGGAGGGAGAGACAGAGGAGAGGAGGGAGAGACAGAGGAGAGGAGAAAGGGCTGAGGAGAGGAGGGAGAGACAGAGGAGAGGAGAAAGGGCTGAGGAGAGGAGGGAGAGACGGAGGAGAGGAGAAAGGGCTGAGGAGAGGAGGGAGAGACAGAGGAGAGGAGGGAGAGACAGAGGAGAGGAGGGAGAGACGGAGGAGAGGAGAAAGAGACGGAGGAGAGGAGAAAGAGACGGAGGAGAGGAGAAAGGGCTGAGGAGAGGAGGGAGAGACAGAGGAGAGGAGGGAGAGACAGAGGAGAGGAGGGAGAGACGGAGGAGAGGAGGGAGAGGCTGAGGAGAGGAGGGAGAGACAGAGGAGAGGAGGGAGAGACAGAGGAGAGGAGGGAGAGACAGAGGAGAGGAGGGAGAGACGGAGGAGAGGAGAAAGGGCTGAGGAGAGGAGGGAGAGACAGAGGAGAGGAGGGAGAGACAGAGGAGAGGAGGGAGAGACGGAGGAGAGGAGAAAGGGCTGAGGAGAGGAGGGAGAGACAGAGGAGAGGAGAAAGGGCTGAGGAGAGGGGAGAGAGACAGAGGAGAGGAGGGAGAGACGGAGGAGAGGAGGGAGAGACAGAGGAGAGGAGGGAGAGACAGAGGAGAGGAGGGAGAGACAGAGGAGAGGAGAAAGGGCTGAGGAGAGGGGAGAGAGACAGAGGAGAGGAGGGAGAGACGGAGGAGAGGAGGGAGAGACAGAGGAGAGGAGAAAGGGCTGAGGAGAGGAGGGAGAGACAGAGGAGAGGAGAAAGGGCTGAGGAGAGGAGGGAGAGACAGAGGAGAGGAGAAAGGGCAGAGGAGAGGAGAAAGGGCTGAGGAGAGGGGAGAGAGACAGAGGAGAGGAGGGAGAGACGGAGGAGAGGAGGGAGAGACAGAGGAGAGGAGAAAGGGCTGAGGAGAGGAGGGAGAGACAGAGGAGAGGAGAAAGGGCTGAGGAGAGGAGGGAGAGACAGAGGAGAAAGGGCTGAGGAGAGGAGGGAGAGACGGAGGAGAGGAGGGAGAGACAGAGGAGAGGAGGGAGAGACAGAGGAGAGGAGGGAGAGACAGAGGAGAGGAGGGAGAGACAGAGGAGAGGAGGGAGAGACAGAGGAGAGGAGGGAGAGACAGAGGAGAGGAGAAAGGGCTGAGGAGAGGGAGAGAGACAGAGGAGAGGAGAAAGGGCTGAGGAGAGGAGGGAGAGACGGAGGAGAGGAGAAAGGGCTGAGGAGAGGAGGGAGAGACAGAGGAGAGGAGGGAGAGACGGAGGAGAGGAGGGAGAGACGGAGGAGAGGAGAAAGGGCTGAGGAGAGGAGGGAGAGACAGAGGAGAGGAGGGAGAGACGGAGGAGAGGAGAAAGAGACGGAGGAGAGGAGAAAGAGACGGAGGAGAGGAGAGAGAGACGGAGGAGAGGAGAAAGGACTGAAGAGAAAGGGCTGAGGAGAGGAGACAGAGGAGAGGAGAAAGGACTGAAGAGAGGAGACAGAGGAGAGGAGAAAGGGCTGAGGAGAGGAGACCGATGATATTCTCATAAAGAACCTCTCCTAAACCTGTTAGCCACACACTCAATATAGCATTCCTGTAAAGCACCTGCTTGGAGCCCATCCTTCACAGTGCCCTGCTGCACGTCTCCACAGATCGGCATGTCAATGTGTTTGTTCCAGTCATAGGCAGTTAACTCTCATTCACATGCCTGGACTTGTCCTCAATACCTTTAGACCAGACATGGGCTGCTTTTCAAACTCATAAAAGACACCCTCGGGGGAACCCCCCCCACACACACACACACGTATGATGAAATCAATGATGTTGAAATAAGGGTTTGTGTACTTACATATTCCTTGACATTTTTGGTTTTCACTGCTTTGTAGGAATAGTATGCAGGATACAGGGTCCCGAAGACGAGCCTGTGTAGAGACCAGAGAAAAATGAAACTATCAGCGTCAAATCATTTACCACCAAAAGAGAGAACATATAAAAGGACACATTCAGTTAAACTAAAGCAGCAACAAGCCAGACACACCGAAAGCATCATAATCACAGGCTGCTAAGAGCTGCTGTACTGAACCAGACTCCTGAGTTTCCTGCCGTCCTCTATGTAGCCTGGTGTTAGGATGCACTACCACTCCCTACACATGGGGGGAGCTGCTGTCCTGAACCAGACTCCTGAGTTTCCTGTAGTCCTCTACGTAGCCTGGTGTTAGGATGCACTACCACTCCCTACACATGGGGAGCTGCTGTCCTGAACCAGACTCCTGAGTTTCCTGTAGTCCTCTACGTAGCCTGGTGTTAGGATGCACTACCACTCCCTACACATGGGGGGAGCTGCTGTCCTGAACCAGACTCCTGAGTTTCCTGCCGTCCTCTATGTAGCCTGGTGTTAGGATGCACTACCACTCCCTACACATGGGGGGAGCTGCTGTCCTGAACCAGACTCCTGAGTTTCCTGTAGTCCTCTACGTAGCCTGGTGTTAGGATGCACTACCACTCCCTACACATGGGGGGAGCTGCTGTCCTGAACCAGACTCCTGAGTTTCCTGTAGTCCTCTACGTAGCCTGGTGTTAGGATGCACTACCACTCCCTACACATGGGGGAGCTGCTGTCCTGAACCAGACTCCTGAGTTTCCTGTAGTCCTCTACGTAGCCTGGTGTTAGGATGCACTACCACTCCCTACACATGGGGGGAGCTGCTGTCCTGAACCAGACTCCTGAGTTTCCTGTGGTCCTCTATGTAGCCTGGTGTTAGGATGCACTACCACTCCCTACACATGGGGGGAGCTGTGTCTTTCACAACAGCCTCCTGGGTTTCCTGTGGTCCTCTACGTAGCCTGGTGTTAGGATGCACTACCACTCCCTACACATGGGGGGAGCTGCTGTCCTGAACCAGACTCCTGAGTTTCCTGTGGTCCTCTATGTAGCCTGGTGTTAGGATGCACTACCACTCCCTACACATGGGGGGAGCTGTGTCTTTCACAACAGCCTCCTGGGTTTCCTGTAGTCCTCTATGTAGCCTGGTGTTAGGATGCACTACCACTCCCTACACATGGGGGGAGCTGTGTCTTTCACAACAGCCTCCTGGGTTTCCTGTAGTCCTCTATGTAGCCTGGTGTTAGGATGCACTACCACTCCCTACACATGGGGGGAGCTGCTGTCCTGAACCAGCCTCCTGGGTTTCCTGTAGTCTTCTATGTAGCCTGGTGTTAGGATGCACTACCACTCCCTACACATGGGGGGAGCTGTGTCTTTCACAACAGCCTCCTGGGTTTCCTGCCGTCCTCTATGTAGCCTGGTGTTAGGATGCACTACCACTCCCTACACATGGGGGGAGCTGCTCTCCTGAACCAGACTCCTGAGTTTCCTGCCGTCCTCTATGTAGCCTGGTGTTAGGATGCACTACCACTCCCTACACATGGGGAGCTGCTGTCCTGAACCAGACTCCTGAGTTTCCTGCCGTCCTCTATGTAGCCTGGTGTTAGGATGCACTACCACTCCCTACACATGGGGGGAGCTGCTGTCCTGAACCAGACTCCTGAGTTTCCTGCCGTCCTCTATGTAGCCTGGTGTTAGGATGCACTACCACTCCCTACACATGGGGGGAGCTGCTGTCCTGAACCAGACTCCTGAGTTTCCTGTAGTCCTCTATGTAGCCTGGTGTTAGGATGCACTACCACTCCCTACACATGGGGGGAGCTGTGTCTTTCACAACAGCCTCCTGGGTTTCCTGTAGTCCTCTATGTAGCCTGGTGTTATGATGCACTACCACTCCCTACACATGGGGGGAGCTGTGTCTTTCACAACAGCCTCCTGGGTTTCCTGTAGTCCTCTATGTAGCCTGGTGTTATGATGCACTACCACTCCCTACACATGGGGGGAGCTGTGTCTTTCACAACAGCCTCCTGGGTTTCCTGCCGTCCTCTATGTAGCCTGGTGTTAGGATGCACTACCACTCCCTACACATGGGGGGAGCTGTGTCTTTCACAACAGCCTCCTGGGTTTCCTGTAGTCCTCTATGTAGCCTGGTGTTAGGATGCACTACCACTCCCTACACATGGGGGGAGCTGTGTCTTTCACAACAGCCTCCTGGGTTTCCTGTAGTCCTCTATGTAGCCTGGTGTTAGGATGCACTACCACTCCCTACACATGGGGGGAGCTGTGACTTTCACAAGAGATTTGATCCAACGTGCTCTTAATTTACATCCTGGTGTCCAAGCTTGTCCGGGGGGGGGGGGTTCAGTGGGGTTCTCCAGGAGAGAACACAACCCAGCATGCCCCAGTGAGTGGATGACCCACACCAGATGTAGAGCCTACACATGGTTGTATACCAAATGGCATCCTATGCACTACACATAAGCCCTCGTCAAAAAGTAGTCCACTGCCCCCTGAGCCCTCGTCAAAAAGTAGTGCACTGCCCCCTGAGCCCTCGTCAAAAAGTAACCCTACACATGGTTGTATACCTCTTTAAGGAATACCTAGGATAGGATAAAGTAATCCTTCTCACCCCCCCCCCCCCCCTTAAATGATTTAGATGCACTATTGTAAAGTGGCTGTTCCACTGGATGTCATAAGGTGTAGTCCACTGCCCCCTGAGCCCTCGTCAAAAAGTAGTCCACTGCCCCCTGAGCCCTCGTCAAAAAGTAGTCCACTGCCCCCTGAGCCCTCGTCAAAAAGCAGTCCACTGCCCCCTGAGCCCTCGTCAAAAAGCAGTGCACTGCCCCCTGAGCCCTCGTCAAAAAGTAGTGCACTGCCCCCTGAGCCCTCGTCAAAAAGTAGTGCACTGCCCCGAGCCCTCGTCAAAAGTAGTGCACTGCCCCCTGAGCCCTCGTCAAAAAGCAGTGCACTGCCCCCTGAGCCCTCGTCAAAAAGCAGTGCACTGCCCCTGAGCCCTCGTCAAAAAGTAGTGCACTGCCCCCTGAGCCCTCGTCAAAAAGCAGTGCACTGCCCCCTGAGCCCTCGTCAAAAAGCAGTGCACTGCCCCCTGAGCCCTCGTCAAAAAGCAGTCCACTGCCCCCTGAGCCCTCGTCAAAAGCAGTCCACTGCCCCCTGAGCCCTCGTCAAAAGCAGTCCACTGCCCCCTGAGCCCTCGTCAAAAAGCAGTCCACTGCCCCCTGAGCCCTCGTCAAAAGCAGTCCACTGCCCCCTGAGCCCTCGTCAAAAAGCAGTCCACTGCCCCATGAGCCCTCGTCAAAAAGCAGTCCACTGCCCCATGAGCCCTCGTCAAAAAGCAGTCCACTGCCCCATGAGCCCTCGTCAAAAAGCAGTCCACTGCCCCATGAGCCCTCGTCAAAAAGCAGTCCACTGCCCCATGAGCCCTTGTCAAAAAGCAGTCCACTGCCCCATGAGCCCTCGTCAAAAAGCAGTCCACTATATAGGGAATGCTGCCATCTGGGATGTACTCTGTGTGTTATATATAGGCCCTATAGGATTCTCTCTGCTCTGAGACTGGGCTGCAGTGAGGAGTCACTATGTATGTATGTACATACAATGCAGGTGTAAAATATTCAGACCCCTTGACTTTTTCCACATTTTGCTACGTTACATCCACATTAAAAATATATATACGTCCCCCTTCACTTCAATCTACTCATTCCAGGGTTCTTTATTCAAGGTCCCTTTATAAAAATGTAGCAAATTGATTCTCTGAAGAATTCACAGTGTTCTGGAGGCAAAGGTGGATCCAACCCAGCACTAGATGGGTGTACCTAATAAACTGGCCAACGAGCGTATAAGAGTGAAATTCTCTTCCTGTTCGTTTTATGTTTCATGGCCTCTGTCCAGGGATCCACCTCACTCGCCTCCATGACAGAGTTGATTGTGCTGTTGCCATAGAAACAGCAGAGGACTATACAGGGTCTCCAAGAATAGCCGTAGTTGGCTGCAGTCAGACAGTCCTTTCTCTAAGCCTCCAACAGGGAAGGAAGGAAGGGTGTAATTTGTAAAAGTCCTTCCATGTAACAGCTACTTGTTGAATTAAAAACGGTGGTCTGCTTAGTTAATAGGTGCCATTTTTCCTTAGATTTGTCTGCTGTTCTTAAATCAGCTTAATCTAGCGCCACCCACAACACAGACAGCAGGCAGTAGACACACCACAGAAGTAGATTTACACTGGGAAGAAAACGCCAACATCCCTTGCCACTGGACAGCAACGACTTCGTCCACCATTTAAAGTAAACATAATGATAAAGCATATCCATATTATCACAGCTCATCTCGTTCTTCCGTTTGAACAGGAGCTGCCCTGTAGGATATCAATAGGCTACCTACAGTATATTCAACTGTATTAGGTTGTGTAAGGAAACGGCTGTTGAGAGAGCATCGAGTTCAGTCAGCACTCCCAGACCATCACACCCCCAGGTAGCAGTAGATGAGCTCTCAAGGATACTCGGGAAGCAATTTCATGTTTGGAGATGATTAAATCGATTCGGTAAAACAACAGGTGTAGACTAACAGTGAAATGCTGACTGGCCGTTCCCAACAATGCAGAGAGAAAGACAGAAATAATAAATAAGAATATATACACAATGAGTAACGATAACATGGCTACACACAGGAAGTACCAGGTAATAACAGGGCTACATACAGGGTGTACCAGGTAATAACATGGCTATAGACAGGGTGTACCAGGTAATAACATGGTTATATACAGGAAGTACCAGGTAATAACATGGCTATATACAGGGAGTACCAGGTAATAACATGGCTATATACAGGGAGTGTCAAGTAATTGAGGTAGATCTGTACATATAACTAGGAATATAGTGACAGATCAGAGTAGCAGCGTATGTGATGAGTCATACAAGTTAGTGAAAATGCAGATAGTTGAATAGTTCAAATAGCTTCCTGCACTAACTAGTCTAATGGGAAGGTAAAACCTTGTCAGTTGTACAACAACGCATTCAACCGAAATGAGTCTTCTGCATTTAACCACTCTGACTCAGAGTTAAGGCCTTAAAAACGCACGTTGTCGGCGCCGGGGAGCGGTTGTTGTGAGTTAACTGCCAGCTCGGGGATTTGAACCAGCGATCTTTCGGTTACCGTGCCAACACTTAACCGCTAGGCTACCTGCCACCCTCGGGGGTAGGAGCTGTTCAGGGTCCTATTGGTTCCAGACTCGGTGTATCAGTACCACTTGCCGTGCGGAAACAGAGAACAGTCTTTGACAAGCGTGGCTGGAGTCTTTGACAATCTTTAGGGCCTTCCTCTGACACTCCCTGGTATAGAGGTCCTGGATGGCAGGAAGCTTGGCCCCAGTGATGTACTGGGCTGTACTCACTACCCTCTATAGAGGTCCTGGATGGCAGGAAGCTTGGCCCCAGTGATGTACTGGGCTGTACTACCCTCTGTGGTGCCTTGTGGTCGGGTGTCAAGCAGTCAGTCAAGACTCGCTCAATGGTGAAGAACTTTGAGGATCTGAAGGTACCATCTTCACGACTGCGTAGGTGTGTTTGGACCACGATAGATTGTTATTGATGTGAACACAAGGAACTTGACACTCTCGACCCGCTCCACTACAGCCCCATCGATGTGAACGGGGGGCGTGGCTCGGCCCTGTGTTTCCTGTAGTCCACCGTCAGCTCCTTTGTTGACGTTGAAGGAGAGGTTGTTGTCCTGGTACCCCACCGTCAGCTCCTTTGTTGACGTTGAAGGAGAGGTTGTTGTCCTGGTTCCCCACCGTCAGCTCCTTTGTTGGCGTTGAAGGAGAGGTTGTTGTCCTGGTACCCCACCGTCAGCTCCTTTGTTTTGTTGCCGTTGAAGGAGAGGTTGTTGTCCTGGTACCGCACCGTCAGCTCCTTTGTCTTGCTGACGTTGAAGGAGAGGTTATTGTCCTGGTACCCCACCGTCAGCTCTTTTGTCTTGCTGACGTTGAAGGAGAGGTTGTTGTCCTGGTACCCCACCGTCAGCTCCTTTGTCTTGCTGACGTTGAAGGAGAGGTTGTTGTCCTGGTACCCCACCGTCAGCTCCTTTGTTGACGTTGAAGGAGAGGTTGTCAGCTCCTTTGTTGACGTTGAAGGAGAGGTTGTTGTCCTGGTACCCCACCATCAGCTCCTTTGTCTTGCTGACGTTGAAGGAGAGGTTGTTGTCCTGGTACCCCACCGTCAGCTCCTTTGTTGGCATTGAAGGAGAGGTTGTTGTCCTGGTACCCACCGTCAGCTCCTTTGTTGACGTTGAAGGAGAGGTTGTTGTCCTGGTACCCCACCGTCAGCTCCTTTGTTGACGTTGAAGGAGAGGTTGTTGTCCTGGTACCCCACCGTCAGCTCCTTTGTTGACGTTGAAGGAGAGGTTGTTGTCCTGGTACCCCACCGTCAGCTCCTTTGTTGGCATTGAAGGAGAGGTTGTTGTCCTGGTACCCCACCGTCAGCTCCTTTGTTGGCGTTGAAGGAGAGGTTGTTGTCCTGGTACCCCACCGTCAGCTCCTTTGTTGGCGTTGAAGGAGAGGTTGTTGTCCTGGTACCCCACCGTCAGCTCCTTTGCTGACGTTGAAGGAGAGGTTGTTGTCCTGGTACCCCACCGTCAGCTCCTTTGTCTTGCTGACGTTGAAGGAGTGGTTGTTGTCCTGGTACCCCACCGTCAGCTCCTTTGTTGACGTTGAAGGAGAGGTTGTTGTCCTGGTACCCCACCGTCAGCTCCTTTGTCTTGCTGACGTTGAAGGAGAGGTTGTTGTCCTGGTACCCCACCGTCAGCTCCTTTGTTGACGTTGAAGGAGAGGTTGTTGTCCTGGTACCCCACCGTCAGCTCCTTTGTTGACGTTGAAGGAGAGGTTGTTGTCCTGGTACCCCACCGTCAGCTCCTTTGTCTTGCTGACGTTGAAGGAGAGGTTGTTGTCCTGGTACCCCACCGTCAGCTCCTTTGTCTTGCTGACGTTGAAGGAGAGGTTGTTGTCCTGGTACCCCACCGTCAGCTCCTTTGTCTTGCTGACGTTGAAGGAGAGGTTGTTGTCCTGGTTCCCCACCGTCAGCTCCTTTGTTGACGTTGAAGGAGAGGTTGTTGTCCTGGTTCCCCACCGTCAGCTCCTTTGTTGATGTTGAAGGAGAGGTTGTTGTCCTGGTACCCCACCGTCAGCTCCTTTGTTGACGTTGAAGGAGAGGTTGTTGTCCTGGTACCCCACCGTCAGCTCCTTTGTTGACGTTGAAGGAGAGGTTGTTGTCCTGGTTCCCCACCGTCAGCTCCTTTGTTGACGTTGAAGGAGAGGTTGTTGTCCTGGTACCCCACCGTCAGCTCCTTTGTTGGCGTTGAAGGAGAGGTTGTTGTCCTGGTACCCCACCGTCAGCTCCTTTGTCTTGCTGACGTTGAAGGAGTGGTTGTTGTCCTGGTACCCCACCGTCAGCTCCTTTGTTGGCGTTGAAGGAGAGGTTGTTGTCCTGGTACCCCACCGTCAGCTCCTTTGTCTTGTTGACGTTGAAGGAGTGGTTGTTGTCCTGGTTCCCCACCGTCAGCTCCTTTGTTGACGTTGAAGGAGAGGTTGTTGTCCTGGTACCCCACCGTCAGCTCCTTTGTTGGCGTTGAAGGAGAGGTTGTTGTCCTGGTACCCCACCGTCGGGTCTCTGGGACACAACCATTGGGTCACGCATTATTTGGACAATCCGGATTGTCCATCGGTAGATGCTTTACAGGATGGTCATACTATCAACAAACTACCTGTTGACTAGCAATTACTTTACTAAGGTTAGGGTTAACGTTAAGGCTAGGGTTAAGTTCAGGCTTAGGATAAGGGTTAAGAGGTCAGGGTTAAGTCTAGGCTTAGGATAAGGGTTAAGAGGTTAGGGTTAACGTTAAGGCTAGGGTTAAGTTCAGGCTTAGGATAAGGGTTAAGAGGTCAGGGTTAACGTTAAGGCTAGGGTTAAGTTCAGGCTTAGGATAAGGGTTAAGAGGTCAGGGTTAAGTCTAGGCTTAGGATAAGGGTTAAGAGGTTAGGGTTGACGTTAAGGCTAGGGTTAAGTTCAGGCTTAGGATAAGGGTTAAGAGGTCAGGGTTAAGTCTAGGCTTAGGATAAGGGTTAAGAGGTCAGGGTTAAGTCTAGGCTTAGGATAAGGGTTAAGAGGTTAGGGTTAAGATAAGGGTTAAGAGGTCAGGGTTAAGTTTAGGCTTAGGATAAGGGTTAAGAGGTCAGGGTTCATGTTAAGGGTTCATGTTAAGGGTTAAGAGGTCAGGGTTCATGTTAAGGGTTAAGAGGTCAGGGTTCATGTTAAGGGTTAAGAGGTCAGGGTTCATGTTAAGGGTTAAGAGGTCAGGGTTCATGTTAAGGGTTAAGAGGTCAGGGTTCATGTTAAGGGTTAAGAGGTCAGGGTTCATGTTAAGGGTTAAGAGGTCAGGGTTCATGTTAAGGGTTAAGAGGTCAGGGTTCATGTTAAGGGTTAAGAGGTCAGGGTTCATGTTAAGGGTTAGGAGAAGGATAAGGTTCGCGCTAGTGTTAGTAGTTAGTCTACAGATGGACAATCCAAATAAAACATAACTCATTGTTGGCCTGCAGAAATAGACCCTGTCCCGCTCGGGGCAGACTGGAGTATTTTCACACAGGAAGGAGGAATATTTCTCCAGAAACCTTGACCATGAAGGAGACAGAGCCTGCAGAGAGGCTTCTTGAAACCATTGTGTGAAATGGGGCCTCTCTAGCAGTATGCAGCAGGAAAACACGATACACAAGCCTTGACATTCTGTTTTAGATCAACTTTCCCAGTTCTGGTTAAAAAAAATAATACATGTAATGTCTGACAGCACACCCACTGCTCGCTCACGGCTCCTAGCATGAAGCCTGGGAGAGAGTCAGACGTAGAGTTACTGGGATAAAGACGGAGGAAGGACTTTAAGATCCAGGCAGAGATCTCAACTCCAACATCTGGTTTCAGCTACAGGGGTAAAGGGCTGAGGGCTTCCCCCTGTGGAAATACACATCTGGTTTCAGCTACAGGGGTAAAGGGCTGAGGGCTTCCCCCTGTGGAAATACACATCTGGTTTCAGCTACAGGGGTAAAGGGCTGAGGGCTTCCCCCTGTGGAAATACACATCTGGTTTCAGCTACAGGGGTAAAGGGCTGAGGGCTTCCCCCTGTGGAAATACACATCTGGTTTCAGCTACAGGGGTAAAGGGCTGAGGGCTTCCCCTGTGGAAATACACATCTGGTTTCAGCTACAGGGGTAAAGGGCTGAGGGCTTCCCCCTGTGGAAATACACATCTGGTTTCAGCTACAGGGGTAAAGGGCTGATGGCTTCCCCCTGTGGAAATACACATCTGGTTTCAGCTACAGGGGTAAAGGGCTGAGGGCTTCCCCCTGTGGAAATACACATCTGGTTTCAGCTACAGGGGTAAAGGGCTGAGGGCTTCCCCTGTGGAAATACACATCTGGTTTCAGCTACAGGGGTAAAGGGCTGAGGGCTCCCCCTGTGGAAATACACATCTGGTTTCAGCTACAGGGGTAAAGGGCTGAGGGCTTCCCCCTGTGGAAATACACATCTGGTTTCAGCTACAGGGGTAAAGGGCTGAGGGCTTCCCCCTGTGGAAATACACATCTGGTTTCAGCTACAGGGGTAAAGGGCTGATGGCTTCCCCCTGTGGAAATACACATCTGGTTTCAGCTACAGGGGTAAAGGGCTGAGGGCTTCCCCCTGTGGAAATACACATCTGGTTTCAGCTACAGGGGTAAAGGGCTGATGGCTCCCCCTGTGGAAATACACATCTGGTTTCAGCTACAGGGGTAAAGGGCTGATGGCTTCCCCTGTGAAAATACACATCTGGTTTCAGCTACAGGGGTAAAGGGCTGAGGGCTTCCCCCTGTGGAAATACACATCTGGTTTCAGCTACAGGGGTAAAGGGCTGAGGGCTTCCCCTGTGGAAATACACATCTGGTTTCAGCTACAGGGGTAAAGGGCTGAGGGCTTCCCCTGTGGAAATACACATCTGGTTTCAGCTACAGGGGTAAAGGGCTGAGGGCTTCCCCCTGTGGAAATACACATCTG
The DNA here is from genome assembly GCF_036934945.1 of Oncorhynchus masou masou. NCBI lineage: Eukaryota > Metazoa > Chordata > Actinopteri > Salmoniformes > Salmonidae > Oncorhynchus > Oncorhynchus masou. The sequence goes on from NC_088235.1 coordinate 1,024,112, forward strand.
GTTTCAGCTACAGGGGTAAAGGGCTGATGGCTTCCCCCTGTGGAAATACACATCTGGTTTCAGCTACAGGGGTAAAGGGCTGAGGGCTTCCCCCTGTGGAAATACACATCTGGTTTCAGCTACAGGGGTAAAGGGCTGATGGCTTCCCCCTGTGGAAATACACATCTGGTTTCAGCTACAGGGGTAAAGGGCTTCCCCCTGTGGAAATACACATCTGGTTTCAGCTACAGGGGTAAAGGGCTGATGGCTTCCCCCTGTGGAAATACACATCTGGTTTCAGCTACAGGGGTAAAGGGCTGATGGCTTCCCCCTGTGGAAATACACATCTGGTTTCAGCTACAGGGGTAAAGGGCTGATGGCTTCCCCCTGTGGAAATACACATCTGGTTTCAGCTACAGGGGTAAAGGGCTGAGGGCTTCCCACTGTGGAAATACACATCTGGTTTCAGCTACAGGGGTAAAGGGCTGATGGCTTCCCCCTGTGGAAATACACATCTGGTTTCAGCTACAGGGGTAAAGGGCTGATGGCTCCCCCTGTGGAAATACACATCTGGTTTCAGCTACAGGGGTAAAGGGCTGATGGCTTCCCCCTGTGGAAATACACATCTGGTTTCAGCTACAGGGGTAAAGGGCTGAGGGCTTCCCCCTGTGGAAATACACATCTGGTTTCAGCTACAGGGGTAAAGGGCTGAGGGCTTCCCCTGTGGAAATACACATCTGGTTTCAGCTACAGGGGTAAAGGGCTGATGGCTTCCCCCTGTGGAAATACACATCTGGTTTCAGCTACAGGGGTAAAGGGCTGATGGCTTCCCCCTGTGGAAATACACATCTGGTTTCAGCTACAGGGGTAAAGGGCTGATGGCTTCCCCCTGTGGAAATACACATCTGGTTTCAGCTACAGGGGTAAAGGGCTGATGGCTTCCCCTGTGGAAATACACATCTGGTTTCAGCTACAGGGGTAAAGGGCTGATGGCTTCCCCTGTGGAAATACACATCTGGTTTCAGCTACAGGGGTAAAGGGCTGAGGGCTTCCCCCTGTGGAAATACACATCTGGTTTCAGCTACAGGGGTAAAGGGCTGATGGCTCCCCCTGTGAAAATACACATCTGGTTTCAGCTACAGGGGTAAAGGGCTGAGGGCTTCCCCCTGTGGAAATACACATCTGGTTTCAGCTACAGGGGTAAAGGGCTGATGGCTCCCCCCTGTGGAAATACACATCTGGTTTCAGCTACAGGGGTAAAGGGCTGATGGCTTCCCCCTGTGGAAATACACATCTGGTTTCAGCTACAGGGGTAAAGGGCTGATGGCTCCCCCTGTGGAAATACACATCTGGTTTCAGCTACAGGGGTAAAGGGCTGATGGCTTCCCCCTGTGGAAATACACATCTGGTTTCAGCTACAGGGGTAAAGGGCTGATGGCTTCCCCCTGTGGAAATACACATCTGGTTTCAGCTACAGGGGTAAAGGGCTGATGGCTTCCCCCTGTGGAAATACACATCTGGTTTCAGCTACAGGGGTAAAGGGCTGATGGCTTCCCCCTGTGAAAATACACATCTGGTTTCAGCTACAGGGGTAAAGGGCTGATGGCTTTCTATATATATTTATTTAAGAATACGCTATGACTACAGCCATTGACTGTCTGAGCGTTAAGGGATGTTAATGGTTAGTTCGGTCCACCACTTTATGTTGTTATATTTTTCAATCTTGAAATACAAGGACAAACGTTATTAATCCGTGACTGAAATGTCACGCTACGTGAACGTGGAGACTTGGAGAGCGCTCAAAGCGTTGTAGAACGGCCCTCTGAATAAACGGGGCTTGGTTTTGGATTTAACCAAGTTGGGAGAAAGAAAGATGCGTTAAAAATTACAGGCATTTCTAATCTGTCCTGGTCATTATCCGAACTAAAATTACAACGTTCCAGTAGAAACAATAGAAAAACAAAGTGTTGGTCCCATGAGCCAAAATAAAAGATCCCAGACATTTCCCATATGAACAAAAAGCTTATTTTTGTGCACAATTTGTTTTTCCTGTTAGGGAGCATTTCTCCTTTGCCAAGGTAAGATGACAGAGCGTGCAGTTGGCATGCTGACTGCAGGAATGTCCACCAGAGCTTCTGCCAGAGAAGCCGCCTCCAAAGTCCATTTGTCATTACATCCAACCGGCCTCAACCACAGACCACATGTAACCACGCCAGCCCAGGACCTCTAGATCGGCTTCGCCACCTGCGGGATCGTCTGAGACCAGCCACATGTCTAGTAGAGTGGGCCAGGCGGAAGCCACTCCTCAGTAAAAAAGGCACATGACAGCCCGCTTGGAGTTTGCCAAAAAGGTACCTAAAGACTCTCAGACCATGAGAAACAAGATTCTCTAGTCTGATTAAACCAAGATTGAACTCTTTGTCCTTAAGGCCAAGCATCAGGTCTGGAGGAAACCTGGCACCATCCCTACGGTGAAGCATGGTGGTGGAAGCATCATGTTGTGGGGATGTTTTTCAGTGGTGAGAACAAAGAGAATAGTCAGGATCGAGGGAAAAATAGCTACGCAACGACGCTCCCCAGCCAACCTGACAGAGCTTGAGAGGATCTGCAGAGAGGAATGGGAGAAACTCCCCAAATACAGGTGTGCAAAGATTGTAGCGTCATACCCAAGAAGACTCCAGGCTGTAATCACTGCCAAAGGTGCTTCAACAAAGTACTGAGTAAATAAGTTTAAATATAAATTAACAACCATTTCTTAAAACACGTTTTTACTTTGTCATTATGTGGTATTGTGTGTAGATTGATGAGGGTGGGGGAAAAAGTAATTTTAGATTAAAGCTGTGACATAAAAATGTGGGAAAAGTCAAGGAGTCTGAATACTTTCCGAAGGCCCTGTATCTGTGACCAACAGAGCGTATTCCCAGTCACGTAGTGTATCTGTGACCAACAGAGCGTATTCCCAGTCACGTAGTGTATCTGTGACCAACAGAGCGTATTCCCAGTCACGTAGTGTATCTGTGACCAACAGAGCGTATTCCCAGTCACGTAGTGTATCTGTGACCAACAGAGCGTATTCCCAGTCACGTGGTGTATCTGTGACCAACAGAGCGTATTCCCAGTCACGTAGTGTATCTGTGACCAACAGAGCGTATTCCCAGTCACGTAGTGTATCTGTGACCAACAGAGCGTATTCCCAGTCACGTGGTGCATCTGTGACCAACAGAGCGTATTCCCAGTCACGTAGTGCATCTGTGACCAACAGAGCGCATTCCCAGTCACGTAGTGCATCTGTGACCAACAGAGCGTATTCCCAGTCACGTAGTGCTTCTGTGACCAACAGAGCGTATTCCCAGTCACGTGGTGCATCTGTGACCAACAGAGCGTATTCCCAGTCACGTAGTGTATCTGTGACCAACAGAGCGTATTCCCAGTCACGTAGTGTATCTGTGACCAACAGAGCGTATTCCCAGTCACGTGGTGTATCTGTGACCAACAGAGCGTATTCCCAGTCACGTAGTGTATCTGTGACCAACAGAGCGTATTCCCAGTCACGTGGTGTATCTGTGACCAACAGAGCGTATTCCCAGTCACGTGGGGTATCTGTGACCAACAGAGCGTATTCCCAGTCACGTGGTGTATCTGTGACCAACAGAGCGTATTCCCAGTCACGTGGTGTATCTGTGACCAACAGAGCGTATTACCAGTCACGTAGTGCATCTGTGACCAACAGAGCGTATTCCCAGTCACGTGGTGTATCTGTGACCAACAGAGCGTATTCCCAGTCACGTGGTGTATCTGTGACCAACAGAGCGTATTCCCAGTCACGTAGTGTATCTGTGACCAACAGACTGTATTTCCAGTCATGTGAAATCCATTTCAATTAATTGATTTCCATATATAAACTGTCACTTTGAAATTGTTGCATTTTGCGTTTATATTTGTGATCACATAAACAGCGAGTTCATTGTATATTACACAACTAATTTCACATTCCTATTCCACGACGCCTCAAAAACAAATCAAATCATGAACACACCTTATAATGACGAACCTATGGAAAGGACCCAGCCAACACAGCAGTCTGGAAAAACTGGTTTTACACATGCTTATAAGGTTCACCGTGACTCGGGAGACAAGATAATCCACTAAACCAGAACGTGCTTAAATAACTGTAATAACCACCTAAAGGCGGCTGTACAACACATGCCCCAGTACATTGGAAAGTGATTTTTGTCATTGGTGAATTAAATCATGTGATCAGTCACACGATCAGGTTAATTAGATGAGGTGAAACCAGAGCGACGTCAGAATCAGTGCAGGAGCCTCGTTCTGCCCTCAAGACTTCAGACTAAGAACTTGAAACGCTAAACGTGGATACAGGCAGACCATAACTGCCAAGTTAACTTGTCTGCAGCGTAACGTGGCTACTAGCCCTGTAGACTAGAACATGTTGTCTAATGCATATGGCTACTAGCCCTGTAGACTAGAACATGTTGTCTAATGCATATGGCTACTAGCCCTGTAGACTAGAACATGTTGTCTAATGCATATGGCTACTAGCCCTGTAGACTAGAACATGTTGTCTAATGCATATGGCTACTAGCCCTGTAGACTAGAACATGTTGTCTAATGCATATGGCTACTAGCCCTGTAGACTAGAACATGTTGTCTAATGCATATGGCTACTAGCCCTGTAGACTAGAACATGTTGTCTAATGCATATGGCTACTAGCCCTGTAGACTAGAACATGTTGTCTAATGCATATGGCTACTAGCCCTGTAGACTAGAACATGTTGTCTAATGCATATGGCTACTAGCCCTGTAGACTAGAACATGTTGTCTAATGCATATGGCTACTAGCCCTGTAGACTAGAACATGTTGTCTAATGCATATGGCTACTAGCCCTGTAGACTAGAACATGTTGTCTAATGCATATGGCTACTAGCCCTGTAGACTAGAACATGTTGTCTAATGCATATGGCTACTAGCCCTGTAGACTAGAACATGTTGTCTAATGCATATGGCTACTAGCCCTGTAGACTAGAACATGTTGTCTAATGCATATGGCTACTAGCCCTGTAGACTAGAACATGTTGTCTAATGCATATGGCTACTAGCCCTGTAGACTAGAACATGTTGTCTAATGCATATGGCTACTAGCCCTGTAGACCAGAACATGTTGTCTAATGCATATGACTACTAACCCTGTAGACTAGAACAGGTTGTCTAATGCATATGGCTACTAACCCTGTAGACTATAACAGGTTGTCTAATGCATATGACTACTAACCCTGTAGACTAGAACATGTTGTCTAATGCATATGGCTACTAGCCCTGTAGACCAGAACAGGTTGTCTAATGCTTTCACTTATGCATTACTTTTAAATGAATTGTCTGATTGTTTTGAAGCATTGACAGGATGCCTTGACCAGTGACTCATGCCCAGTCTAGGCTACAGTGGAAGAACAGGACACAGAGTAGACTGTAAATACTGTGCTGTCTCTTCTCCCAATCACACCTGAAGCAGTCTCCCCCTTCCATGTACTGTAGCCTACAGTACAGTTATGTAATTGTACTGGGCCATGAGTTGTGAGGGGAGCTCAGAGTAAAAACTGGGCGTTTTCTTTCTCTAAAAATGTACAAACTCATCCATCATCTGATCGCACATACTTGTGTGGTCAGCAAGCTAACTAGTAGTCATGGGACACAACATTGGAAGTCTGTATTAGTTGGGCTACTGGAGGTGTACATTATTCTGGAGGACGGCGACGGAAAATAACCCTACCACATTAAAGCCGGCTTTACCAAAATGCAAAGGCATATGAATTCTCTCGATTAACTCTACTTGATGTAAAGTGAAAAGTGTCCTTCGCTATCAAATAAACATCTGAAACCAACTTTAGTCCGAACCGCACCACATTCCGTGTTTCCTTTCAACCACAAACTTCAGGCCTAAACATCCCACTGTATCTACCACAGTCCACACAGATGGGAAGTATTGCGGTTCCAAAGCTAACTAACTAACCTAATTTAAACTAACTAACTAACTAACTAACTAGTTTCCAGAGAGCATAGCTCACTGAGCTGCCTCTAGTTAGTTAAGACGTGGTTAAACATCCTTAGTTACAGGGACAAAAACGTAAACAACAACAAGCTAACGTTAGCTAGCAAGGTAACTATTAGGTAATACTTCTCAATGTTGACAATATGAGGTTGTTGTTGTTTTTTGAAGTTTTTACAGAACTTCTACAGAACTTTTACAAATATAACTTCGAAATTAATACCATTACAATAAGCGACATTGCTTTGCTTAATTAAAAGTTAGTTGAAGTGCCATGCTAAAATTAGCGTTAGCTAGCTACTTGGTTAGCTCTCCAGCTAGCTACAGAAAACAGCTTTAAAAGAACTCGTCTGATAATAATAATATCAGCAAAATACAAGATAAAATTCTCGTCTGTAACTTACACAACGCTTCTGGAGATCATCCACGACACCATCTTTCCCAGATCGAGGTTAGCTGAGAGAGAGAGAGACAGGGCCCAGGGGCTGGAGGGGTAACGGGTACACCGGGGTGGTGGTGGTAGACACCGTAAACACCGGTAACAAGTTAATAACTACGAGCGATCTTCTCAAACATGTCCGTGAACTTTGGAAAAAAAACGCGTTGTTTCACAAATCTAAGTTAAAAGCGAGAGGTTACGATTTAGCCAGCTATGATTAAATTATGTTTTATTAAAGCTTGTCCAACTCCCCTTCGGGTCCAACTCTCCTTCGGGTCCAACTCTCCTTCGGGTCCAACTCTCCTTTGGGTACAACTCTCCTTTGGGTACAACTCTCCTTTGGGTCCAACTCTCCTTTGGGCCCAACTCTCCTTCGGGTCCAACCTCTTCACCTCTCTTCTGTCTGTGCTCCGCAGGCAGGAAGGAGCTCCACACCAGGCGACCTGAGATCAGATAGACCTTCCTCCTGCTTTATCTCATTGGACAGAAGTACCTGTTTACACCAATGCCGCATAACTATTGGCTATTGAAGATGGTCCATGTGAAATAACGATGAAATATCATACTCAACTCTGATTGGTGTAGATTCGATGCGTGGCGAGTATGAACCAATCACGGTAAAAAGCGTTGAGAATAGTATTGTTGCTTTACAAATACGCTGTTGTTGCAAGGAGCCACTGTAAAATAATAACCTCAACGGTTGGCAGTGATTTATTTAAAAATAGACAACACCTTTATTTAACCAGGTAGGCTAGTTGAGAACAAGTTCTCATTTGCAACTGCGACCTGGCCAAGATAAAGCATAGCAATTCGACACATAGAACAACACAGAGTTACACATGGAATAAACAAAACATACAGTCAATAATACAGTAGAAAAAAAAGTAAAAATAAAACAAAAAGTTTATATACAGAACAGTGCAAATGAGGTAAGATAAGGGAGTTAAGGCAATAAATAGGCCATGGTGACGTAGTAATTACAATATAGCAATTAATCAATATAGCAATTAAACACTGGAATGGTAGATGTGCAGAAGATGAATGTGAGATACTGGGGTGCAAAAGAGCAAGATAAATAAATAAATACAGTATGGGGATGAGGTAGATAGATGGGCTGTTTACAGATGGGCTATGCACAGGTGCAGTGATCTGACAGCTGGTGCTTAAAGCTAGTTTATTTTTATTTTATTTTTTTATTTCACCTTTATTTAACCAGGTAGGCTAGTTGAGAACAAGTTCTCATTTGCAACTGCGACCTGGCCAAGATAAAGCATAGCAGTGTGAACAGACAACACAGAGTTACACATTGAGTTAACAATAAACAAGTCAATAACACAGTAGAAAAAAAGGGTCTATATACATTGTGTGCAAAAGGCATGAGGAGGTAGGCAAATAATTACAATTTTGCAGATTAACACTGGAGTGATAAATGATCAGATGGTCATGTACAGGTAGAGATATTGATGTGCAAAAGAGCAGAAAAGTAAATAAATAAAAACAGTATGGAGATGAGGTAGGTATAATTGGCTGGGCTATTTACCGATAAGACTATGTACAGCTGCAGCGATCGGTTAGCTGCTCAGATAGCAAGTGAGGTGAGTGAGGAAGATATGAGTCTCCAGCTTCAGTGATTTTTGCAGTTCGTTCCATTCCAGTCATTGGCAGCAGAGAACTGTGCAAACTGGAAGGAAAGGCGACCAAACGAGGAATTGGCTTTGGGGGTGACCAGTGAGATATACCTGCTGGAGCGCGTGCTATGAGTGGGTGCTGCTATGGTGACCAGTGAGCTGAGATAAGGCAGGGCTTTACCTTGCTAGACTTGTAGATAACCTGCAGCCAGTGGGTTTGGCGACAAGTATGAAGCGAGGGCCAGCCAATGAGAGCATACAGGTTGCAGTGGTGGTAGTGCATGGGGCTTTGGTGACAAAACGGATGGCACTGTGATAGACTGCATCCAATTTGTTGAGTAGAATGTTGGAGGCTATTTTATAGATGACATCGCCGAAGTCGAGGATCGGTAGGATGGTCAGTTTTACGAGGGTATGTTTGGCAGCATGAGTGAAGGATGCTTTGTTGCGATATAGGAAGCCGATTCTAGATTTAATTTTGGATTGGCTTAATGTGAGTCTGGAAGGAGAGTTTACAGTCTAACCAGACACCTAGGTATTTGTAGTTGTCCACGTATTCTAAGTCAGAGCCGTCCAGAGTAGTGATGCTGGACGGGCGGGCGTGTGCGGGCAGTGATCGATTGAAGAGCATGCATTTAGTTTTACTTGCATTTAAGAGCAGTTGGAGGCCACGGAAGGAGAGTTGTATGGCATTGAAGCTTGCCTGGAGGGTTGTTAACACAGTGTCCAAAGAGGGGCCAGAAGTATACAGAATGGTGTCGTTTGCGTAGAGGTGGATCAGAGAATCACCAGCAGCAAGAGCGACATCATTGATGTATACAGAAAAGAGAGTCAGTCCAAGAATTGAACCCTGTGGCACCCCCATTGACACTGCCAGAGGTCCGGACAACAGGCCCTCTGATTTGACACACTGAACTCTATCAGAGAAGTAGTTGGTCAACCAGGCGAGGCAATCATTTGAGAAACCAAGGCTGTCGAGTCTGCTGATAAGAATGTGGTTTGATTGACAGAGTCGAACGCCTTGGCCAGGAAGATGAATACGGCTGCACAGTAATGTGTCTTATCGATGGCGGTTATGATGTCGTTTAGGTCCTTGAGCGTGGCAGAGGTGCACCCGTGACCAGCTCTGAAACCAGATTGCATAGCGGAGAAGGTACGGTGGGATTCGAAATGGTCGGTAATCTGATTAATTACTCTGGAGCACATCACATAGTTTTCATTTTCAGAGAGATAAAGAGTCACAACACAGAGAGAAACCTATATCTGTTATCAAGGATAAATATATGTGTATAATTATCTGCTCCAGAGTGGCGCAGCGGTCTAAGGCACTGCATCTCAGTGCTACAGGCTTCACTACACACACAGTTCAAATCCAGGCTGTATCACAACCGGACGTGATTGGGAATCTCATAGGGCGGTGCACAATTGGCCCAGCATCTTCCGTGTTAGGGTTTGTCCGGGGTAGGCTGTCATTGTAAATAAGAATTTGTTCTTAACTGACTTGCCTAGTTATATATATATATATATTGATTCATTTCATGCCCTGTGCTGTAGAGTATTATCTCTTATACACACTGTGCAAAGTCCAACAACAAAACCATCTGAGATATTGATCCGTATCGTAGGGTTTAGAAATGATTATGATATACTGTACGCAGTAGAGTAGATCACGAATAACTGGTTAACATGGTGATTACTACAATCATAAAAACAAAGTGTCTGGTTTCTGATGAATCGTACTATTGTGTTCTGGTCAGTAACCTACAGATGGGAGATCAGAGAAGAAGCAGTACACTGGGAGCCTCCCGTTCCATGCAGTGGATTTAGTCTGTGAACAGGGGAAAGCCCTACAGTGTATTTCAACTATTTTAAAGAGACAAAACATATAAATGTCCACTCCACTCCACAGTGAAGTAAACCCCAGCACACCATCACGTTGCACATGGTCTAATCCAATCAACCCCAGCTACAGGAGAAGTTCTCCAAATGCTCTGCAGAGGACTAATGTAATAGGAGACCATTGTATTAACCCAAATGGCTTTCTTCCAAGGTCTTTAGTGAGCTATACATTAGCTCACAATGCTCTACTACTAATACACAGTAGTGGCCTGCTAACTTGTATGGTGATAGCCCGATGTCGGAAAATATAGATGTATTTCGATTTAGTAAATGGTAATGTCCAAGAATGTAGGCAGTCTAACGGCCCACAATGATATAGCAACATTAGCAGGACAGGAGACAAAACAGACTAAACTCAGTGGCATGGTGTTCATCACAGTATATTCACTATATCCTCATGTCATATCATGTATAATGCATCTGGCATCTGATAGAATCTGTGGATTGAACTGTGGAATCCATCCACACAGTGGCAAGAAAAAGTATGTGAACCTTTCGGTAATACCTGGATTTCTGCATAAATTGATCATCAAATCTCATCTGAACTTCATCCACTGGGATTGTCTGCCTCTAACCCTATTACAGGGGCTGAGTCACTGGCTTGCTGGTGCTCTTCCATGCCGTCCCTAGGAGGGGTGCATCACTTGAGTGGGTTGAGTCACTGACGTGATCTTCCTGTCTGGGTTGGCGCCCCCCTTGGGTTGTGCCGTGGCGGAGATCTTTGTGGGCTATACTCGGCCTTGTCTCAGGATGGTAAGTTGGTGGTTGAAGATATCCCTCTAGTGGTGTGGGGTCTGTGCATTGGCAAAGTGGGTGGGGTTATATCCTGCCTGTTTGGCCCTGTCCGGGGGTGTCCTCGGATGGGGTCACAGTGTTTGCTGACCCCTCCTTTGTGGGCTATACTATCTCCGCCACGGCACAACCCAAGGGGGGCCCCTCTTTATGCTGTAGTATTTCATGTGTCGGGGGGCTAGGGTCAGTTTGTTATATCTGGAGTATTTCTCCTGTCCTATCCGGTGTCCTGTGTGAATTATAGTATGCTCTCTCTAATTCTCTTTCTCTCTTGGAGGACCTGAGCCCTAGGACCATGCCCCAGGACTACCTGGCATGATGACTCCTTGCTGTCCCCAGTCCATGCTGCTGCTCCAGTTTCAACTGTTCTGCCTGTGGCTATGGAACCCTGACCTGTTCACCGGACGTGCTACCTGTCCCAGACATGCTGTTTTCAACTCTCTAGAGACAGTAGGAGCGGTTGAGATACTCTTAATGATCGGCTATGAAAAGCCAACTGACATTTACTCCTGAGGTGCTGACTTGTTGCACCCAGGACAACTACTGTGATTATTATTATTTGACCCTGCTGGTCATTTATGAACATTTGAACATCTTGGCCATGTTCTGTTATAATCTCCACCAGGCACAGCCAGAAGAGGACGGGCCACCCCTCATAGCCTGGTTCTAGGTTTCTTCCTAGGTTTTGGCCTTACTAGGGCGTTTTTCCTAGCCACCGTGCTTCTACACCTACATTGCTTGCTGTTTGGGGATTTAGGCTGGGTTTCTGTACAGCACTTTGAGACATCAGCTGATGTACGAAGGGTTATATCAATACATTTGATTTGATTTGATCTAAGTCACAACAATAGACAAAACAGTATGTTTAAACTAATAACACACAAACAATTATACGTTTTCACGTCTTTACGGAACCTACCATGTAAAGATTCACTGTGCAGGGTGGGAACAAGTATGTGAACCCTTGGATTTAATAACTCATTTGGCAGCAATAACCTCAACCAAACGTTTTCTGTAGTTGCTGATCAGACCTGCACAACGGTCGGGAGGAATGTTTTCTGTAGTTGCGGATCAGACCTGCACAACGGTCGGGAGGAATATTTTCTGTAGTTGCGGATCAGACCTGCACAACGGTCGGGAGGAATGTTTTCTGTAGTTGCTGATCAGACCTGCACAACGGTCGGGAGGAATGTTTTCTGTAGTTGCGGATCAGACCTGCACAACGGTCGGGAGGAATGTTTTCTGTAGTTGCGGATCAGACCTGTACAACGGTCGGGAAGAATTGAGGAAAATTCAGTTTCAGGTCGGCAATATTCTTGAGATGTCTGATGTGAACCGCTCTCTCGACGTCATGCCACAGCATCTCAATCCAGAAGGCCTATTTTCTTC